>NC_028458.1:38223969-38258177 GCF_000263155.2 Setaria italica
CGATGTTATCGTGGTCTAGATTAAGCAGCATGACTAGATCATTAGCAAGGGCGTCGATGAAGATGTGGTTTTGGATACATAACTAATAATAAATAATTGATTATTAATGGTGGATCAATGACAAGGCCATTTACAAAACCTGTGATGGGATTGGATTAGACCTGAGCAAAATTCGGGTTGGGGTGGCAAAAAGCCCGGAATGATTCGGGTCAAAAAAAAATGTGACCAAGCCTGCCCAAGATCAACTTTTGGGCCGGCTGTTTTGGGCTTTTTTGGGATCGGGCTCGGGCCGAGCGAGGCCGCCCACTCTTTTTAGTTGAAAAACAATTCAAAAATAATAAACGGGCTGGGCTTGGCCCGCCCAAATTTTTTTAGGTGGGAAAAATATGCGCCACGCCCGACCCTATAAAGGCCACAGGCCAGGTTTAGCCCGACGGACTTGGGCAGGGCTGTCGGGTCAGGCCGGGCCAAATTTGCTCAGGTCTAGATTGGATGTAGGTTACAAGAGCTATGGTGATAGGACAACTTCAGCCATGACAGATAAGTCTATGAGATTATATTTTAAATAAAATTATATAAATTAAAAAAAAGAACATATCTATGGATCGGTAGTTAGGGATGCAAGTTATATATACTAGCAAAATACCCATACATTGCTACAGTAAAAAATCAATTTAGTTTTTCAAACTAATGATATTTTTCATTTCCATCACTAAATTTTTATTCTAGTTATTGGATGTCTACACATTCAATAGAAAATCAAAAGAATTTTGACTTAATTATTTCCTTCAACTCAAATACCCATTAAATTAAAACATTTTTTTATTCAAGCAAGAGAGTTAAAGGTCTGCACAGAATGATGCAACTGCTGAGGAGGAAAATTGTGAGGATACTTTTCAACTTTCAATGACACACCTCATGTGCCTCCAAAGTTTGCAGTACCCAATGTCTAAGGAAAAAAAGACTACCCTTCAGATGTTTTTTCCCTTCTTATTTTTTTCATGTCATGTGTATCCTCTTAATTATTCAACAAGAAGGAAGCAGAATGACTAACAGGTCCAAAAATACATGGGCAACTGAGAAAAAATGCTGAGCTACTGGCAAAACAAAACTACTCACTGGACAAGCAAGCAGGCACAAAAACAAAACGGAAAATTAATAGATTACTGGCTAATCGAAGGGAAACTAAAGTGACCAGATGTATCACCAGTCACAAAAGACATAAAGCAGTACTGCTGGGACCTCATCGAGCAAAGACATAAACGAGTCATATAAACACAGGCAGTTACAGCATAAAGCTGACCACTAATGCATCAAAAACCGATGAACAGCTACTGTCATTAAGAGAGATCCTCCACTATTGAATCTAAAACTCGATCCACAAGCTTGGAGCACTCATCTAATCCACAATGCTAAACCTCGATTCAGAAACCGAAAACCATGGGGTTGTACTCTAATCTAGATCGTGAGCACGAACCAGCATGCAGGCAGGCAGCGGGAATTGCAATCGCAAGACGGTAAATTCCACATGATAAGCGGCGCCTAATCTATCTGTTAGATAACGTAAGTCCTTAGGAGTCTATCTTTAGCACAGATATGATTCACGTGATTATCTCCTGCCTAATCTCGGTTCTGTTTCTATAAACCGATTGATACGGCATAGAGTATCACGGGCCTCCGGCCATATAAACACGTACGTCCCTGTATGGTTGAATCATCGATAATATTATTTGTGTTATCATGGTATCAGACAGACTTCGTTCCCAAAACCGCTTCCGCTAATCTCTCCACCGCCGTACATCTGTGCCGCCGCCGCCGCGCCCTCTTTGAGCGCCGCCGCCGCCGACAGTTCGTCATCATGTCCGACAATACGGCCGACGCCGCCTACCGTGCTCTCGTCGCCCGCGTTGCGTCCTTTACCCCTGAAGAGCGCCGCGAGGCCGCCCGCCAAGAGGCCGAACGTCTGGAGACAGCTCGCCTTGAGGCCGAGCGCCTGGCTGCAGAGCGCCTCGAAGAAGAACGCCGTGCCAATGAGGCCCGCGCCGTTGTTCTCGCCGATCAAGCTGCAGCGGCCACCGCTGCCATGACGATCCTCAACATCAAGTCATTGGTACCCCTCATCCTCGAGCTTGCCTCCTCCAGCTTCAACCGGTGGCGAGGGCTCTTCATGAACACCCTCAAGCGGTTCGAGCTCGACGACCACGTCCTCTCCGACGACAACCACTCCGACGATGCTGCGTGGCTCCGCATGGACTGTACAGTCCTCTCTTGGCTCTACGGCGTCATTGCTCCTGATCTCCTCGAGATCGTGATGAACCGGGAAGATGGCCCGCCGACGGCTCGCCTTGTCTGGCTCGGCGTCGAGCAGCAATTTCTTGGCAACAAGGAGTCGCGTGCCCTGATCCTTGACGCTGAATTCCGTACCTTCATGCAAGGTGATCTGGGTGTTGATGAATATTGCCACCGCATGAAGGCCATGGCTGATCGACTCGGCGACCTCGGCGAGCCCGTTCGCGACAGCACCCTCGTCCTCAACATTCTTCGCGGCCTCAACGAGCGTTTCGGCTACATGGCTGCCTTGATCCAGCGCACCCATCCGTTCCCGACCTACCGCGACGTCCGGAGCGATCTGCGCCTTGCCGAGATGAACATGAAAGACAAGGCTACCGCTCCTGCACAGGCCTTCGCCGCGACCACTCCACGCTCCTCCACGTCGGCTGCTCCGACGCCTCAGCACCCGTTCAACTCCAACAACACGGGCGCCGGCGTTGGAGGCAACACCGGCAACGGAAATCGCGGACGCCAGAACCGTCGTGGTGGCCGTAATTCAAGAGGGACCGGTTCCCAGGTCGGCTCGCAGGTCGGCTCCCCTGCTGGACCCGGCACGCCCCCACGGCCCTTTCATGGGCCGCCTTGCTTTGGCTACCAGCCGGCCTTCGGCACGTTCCAGGCCTATGTGACTGGGCCGCCCGGCTTCCCTCGATTCCCAGCGGCTCCACCACGTCCCCAAGCCTTCTTCGCTGGGCCTCAGTATTCTGGGCCATCACTACCAGGGCCTGCACCGCCCTTGGCCCCGCTGCCTCTTCCACCGACGGCCGTTGGGCTGCCTCCTGCGCCGCCTGCGCAGCCCGCGACTTGGATGCATCATCCCGGCGGCCTTTCCTGGAACAACGACGCTCTCGCCTCAGCATTCAACACCATGACGCTGCAGCCGCCCCCTCAATCAACTGAATGGTACTTCGATACTGGTGCTGAAACCCATATGACATCCAACTCCGGTACTCTATCCTCCTCCCATCCGCCTACATACTCTACTCCTTCTCATATTATTGTCGGCGATGGTTCGCTTCTGCCTGTTGAACATTCCGGTTCTGTTTCGTTTCCTTCCACTAGAGGTCCTCTTCACTTAAATAATGTTCTTGTTTCTCCACAGCTCATTAAGAACCTTATTTCTGTGCGTCAGTTCACCATTGACAATTATTGTTCCGTTGAATTTGACCCTTATGGTTTCTCTGTGAAGGATTACAAAACCAAGAACGTAATCATCAGGTGCAATAGCTCCGGACCGCTCTACCCCCTTCTGTCATCAGTGTTTCGGCCGCTTGCACTCGCTACCAGTACCACTTCAGCTACTCTCTGGCATCGTCGTCTTGGTCACCTTGGACATGAGGCGCTCTCCCGCTTAGTTGCTTCCTCTGCTATTTCCTGTAATAAGCACGAGTCTGAGCATTTATGTCATGCATGTCAGCTTGGGCGCCACGTGCGTCTCCCTTTTAGTCCGTCTAATTCGCGTTCTGTCAAAAATTTTGAGTTAATACATTGTGATCTCTGGACGTCTCCTGTTCTTAGTGTGTCTGGTTACAAGTACTACTTGATTATTCTTGACGACTGCTCCCATTACGTATGGACTTTTCCACTGCGTCTCAAGTCTGACACTTTTGCTACTCTTGCTAATTTCTTTGCCTTTGTCTCTACGCAGTTTGGCACCACCATCCAGAGCATCCAGTGCGATAATGGCCGCGAGTTTGACAACTCTGCTGCCCGCACGTTCTTTCTCTCTCATGGCGTTGCCCTCCGCATGTCCTGCCCTCACACCTCAGCTCAAAACGGCAAAGCCGAGCGCGCACTTCGTACCACTAATAACATTATACGTTCTCTGCTTTTTCAGGCTAGTATTCCTCCGTCTTACTGGGTTGAGGCTCTTCACACCGCCACATATCTCCTCAACCGTCACCCCACCAAGACCCTAGCCTCCTCCACGCCGTTCTTTGCTCTTTATGGAGTACATCCGACCTATGACCACCTTCGCGTGTTTGGATGCCGCTGCTATCCTAACCTCTCCGCGACAGCTGCTCATAAGCTCGCTCCTCGCTCTACTGCCTGTGTCTTTCTCGGCTATCCTTCGGAACACAAGGGCTATCGCTGTCTCGACCTTGCCTCAAATAAGTTAATTATTTCGCGGCATGTCACCTTCGATGAGTCCTCCTTTCCTTTTGCCGACGTCTCTTCACCACCGTCATCTGACTTTGATTTCTTCTCGGAGTTGGATGTAGCACCTGTTATCCCTATTGGTACTCGTTCTAATGTTTCAGGTACCACGGCCCCGACTACTTCGGTTCCTGCTGCCCCGGCTGTCTTCCCACAGTCGGCTGTTGCCAGCGGGGTCCTCCCACAGCGCGCCAGGGCGAGCACACCTATGCCCCTGGCGGCAACGCCTCGGTCCGCCGCGCCCTACCCGTCTACTACCTCGGTCGGGTCGGCCTCCGACACAGCCCCGACAGCTGCGCCCCACCGGGCCCTGCCGAACAGCGCCCAGGACGCTGTTGCGTCCTCGTCCGGCGCCCAGACCGTGCCCCAGCGCGCGCCTGCGTCCTCTGACGTACAGGACGCGCCTGCGCCGCCCTCGCCTGGCGACCAGGTGGCACCCGGCTCTGCGCTCCGGTCTTCACGCCCACCGAAGAATGCCGTGTCTGTTGCTCCCACCATCAACGACCACAGCATGATCACGCGCGGGAAGCGCGGTCTTCGGCAGCCGACGTCTCGGTTCAACCTGAGCGCTGCTGTCCTCTCCCCGGTGCCTAAGTCCTATCGCGGTGCGCTGGCTGATCCTAACTGGCGTGAGGCCATGAACGAGGAGTATTCTGCACTTATTGCCAACAACACGTGGCAGTTGGTGCCTCGCCCCTCCGGCGCAAATGTGGTTACTGGCAAATGGGTGTATCGCCATAAGTTCCGTCCTGACGGTTCTCTGGAGCGGTACAAGGCTCGTTGGGTCCTTCGTGGCTTCACCCAACGGCCCGGCGTTGATTTCGGCGAGACTTTCAGCCCGGTCGTCAAACCGGCCACCATTCGCACGGTACTCACCATTGCTCTCTCTCAGAACTGGCCAGTCCATCAGCTTGACGTGAAAAATGCTTTTCTTCATGGAACTTTGGATGAGACTGTCTACTGTGTTCAGCCCTCTGGTTTTGTTGATAGCACCCATCCGGATTTTGTTTGCCGACTCAACAAGTCTCTTTATGGTCTGAAGCAAGCACCTCGTGCCTGGTACAGTCGCTTTGCTTCACACATTTTGTCTATGGGATTTGTGGGTGCTCGATCAGACAATTCGCTATTTGTTTTCCGTCGAGGGCATGAGACAGTTTATTTGCTACTTTATGTGGATGACATTATTCTGACAGCCTCTTCTGATGCTCTTCTTCGTCGAGTTATTATGGCTCTTCAGGAAGAATTCTCTATGAAGGACCTTGGACCTTTGCATCATTTTTTGGGGTTATCTGTCAGTCGTCAGAATGGTGCCTTCTTGCTCTCCCAGCGGCAGTACATTCTTGAGGTACTTGAGCGTGCTGGGATGACCGATTGTACGCCCTCCTCTACGCCGATTGACACTTGTGCCAAGGTTTCCACTTCTGACGGGTCTCCAGTTGCCGATCCCTCTCACTACCGCAGTCTGGCTGGTGCACTACAGTATCTTACATTCACTAGGCCCGACATTGCCTACGCAGTTCAACAGGTTTGCTTGCATATGCATGATCCGCGAGAACCTCACTATGCCTTGGTGAAGCGGATCCTTCGCTACTTGCGTGGCACCCTGGATTTCGGCATTATTCTTCGGCGCACTGATATTTCCAGCCTGGTTGCTTATTCAGATGCTGATTGGGCTGGTTGTCCTGACACTCGACGCTCCACATCAGGCTATGGTGTTTTTCTTGGTGATAATCTGGTTTCCTGGTCTTCCAAGCGGCAGCCGACTGTGTCCCGCTCTAGTGCTGAGGCAGAGTACCGCGCCGTTGCCAATGCTGTTGCTGAGACTACCTGGCTTCGACAGTTACTGCTCGAGTTGCATGTTCCTATCAAGCGCGCTACTCTGGTTTATTGTGACAACATCAGTGCAGTGTATCTCTCGAGCAATCCGGTACAACACCAACGTACCAAGCATATTGAGATTGATCTTCACTTTGTCCGTGAGCATGTGTCCGCTGGTGCCGTTCGAGTATTGCATGTGCCCACTTCGTCACAGTATGCAGATATCTTCACTAAGGGACTCCCGACTTCTGTCTTCACCGAGTTCAGGTCCAGTCTGAACGTTGTCTCCTGTGGCTAGTCACGTTCTGACTGAGGGGGGGTGTTAGATAACGTAAGTCCTTAGGAGTCTATCTTTAGCACAGATATGATTCACGTGATTATCTCCTGCCTAATCTCGGTTCTGTTTCTATAAACCGATTGATACGGCATAGAGTATCACGGGCCTCCGGCCATATAAACACGTACGTCCCTGTATGGTTGAATCATCGATAATATTATTTGTGTTATCACTATCGTCAACCCGCCGTGGAGAAACGCGCATAGCATGCAAAGAAAACAGAGTATTCCAGGCAGCCTCGATGAAACCTTAATTTTGTGAACACTAAGAACAACGTAATAACAAAGTAACGAGCTGCGCGATTCGCGCGAGTAAATCCGGAGAAGCGCTTACCGACGGACCCCGACGCGCTCGACGCCACCTTGTCCTTAGGTGTGATCCCCACTGATGCAGGCGCCAGCATCGGCGTCCTGGTGACGGGGACGTACTCCGCTCCGCCGCCGCGACCTCTCCCCAAACCCGGCGGCGGCGCCCACCGTAGGGGCCGTACACCTGTCCGCCACCACCACCGGGCCACGCCCTCCAGTGCCATATTCGCCTCCACGAGGCAGGCCATGGTAGCCGCCGCCTCCACGCCCCCGTCGTACTCGCCTCCTCCGCGGCTGTCGTACCCGCCTCCTCTTCCGCCGCCGCCGCCACTATGGCCACCGCCTCCGTGCTCGTAATCCATCGTGATTGCCAAGGGTTTTGGCAAATCCGGCTAATAAAAGCACACGGGGCGTCGGTGGGAACCGTCCAGTCCAGTTCCGGTGCTGCTGCCGGGCGGCGCCGGCCCCGGAGCTGGACGGAGCAGCGGCGTCTCGATCCCCCGCGAGAGGGGAGGGGGACGAGGGAGCTCTTTCCCCTTTAACCCCCTCGCTTTCCTCTTTTTTCCAACCGAGCCCCCCTATATTCAGAATTGGACTGCGGGTTGATTTCACCAAACGTCAGGGTTTTTTTTGCAAAACTAGGGCGACGTTCAAAAAATCCTGGCAGAGACGTTACTCGCTTTAATATTAGGTATAGATATAGATTTTGGATCATTGGGTTGACCCAAAAAGTTGATAAAATGAACTAGAATGGTATTCCACGTAAATAATTTTTGAGGATAAATATACTAGAGTGGCATGCCATCGTAATTAATCAGCTGACAAAAAACACTATTGGTGGGTACCCACTTGCATCCTATCAGTAGTACATGTGTGGATTTAAAGTGTATATTTTTTAGAAATAAAAGGTATCAAAAGAAAATTCTTTGAGTACAAACATTTGATGTACAAATATAAGTACATAATATCAGAAATAGTTGTCCAAACAAAAGTCCATGGTAAGAAGAACATAATATTCAATCTAATATTCAATCTAGTCGCGCTATTTGCACGGGCCATTTTGCTAATTGATTAAACTACACCATCTGAAAACATCTATACACATGCATCATGTTGTGCATGTAACCAAACGTACCTACCTCACGAGCAAGCTAAGCAGCAGGCAGTAGAAAAGCTCAAGCCCTTATATACCGTGTGCGTACGTGTAAAAGGAAAACACATAGTCGACGCATGATTCATGACGTGTTCTATGCATGTCCATATAATCTCAGTCGATCGCGCGTACTGCCTACACTACACGTACAACTTGTGTGTCGGAAACTATATAATGAGCACGTATACACGCCTATAGCCCTATACTCCATTAGCATTTAGCAGTAGGCTATTTTGGTACGAGCTAACGTAGCTAGTACTGGTAGTACGTTGCACGTACTTGTTTGTTTCTGCCTGTATGTGCTACCCATCACCGTCAGGGGGCGTCAGCTATAGCTACTCCTCCACGAAATGTCCCTGGAGTCACCCAAAGACAACTCACGCTTACACACCAGCTTGTGGCTGCCTTTATTCGTTTCCTAGTCAAATGCAATTTGCAACTTGCTCTCCGCAAACGAGTTCGCGTCTCTGCACCCGGTGATCGAGTCATCTGCCAGTACTATAATGTCGTTGTCCGATAGCGCTAGATTGGCGCTTGGCCTTCGCAGAGAGCTAGGCGACGCGACGTCTCGTTGCCTATCACCACGTTGACACTTGGCCGGCCGCGTAGCTGCTCGACCACGCTGTTTCGCAGCAAGTGTACGACCCGCCAGCCACACGCATTTTTCTTTAGCTGCTGGGGCTGGCCCAACAACTTGCCGCTTCGCGCATGCATGCGCGCGTAGCCGACGAATCTGCTGCTTCCCGCCGGCGGGGCCGACCGGGGCAGACCGGACGTCCCGGCGGACGGAGAGACTCCCCCGGATGTGCACGCCGGAACCGGAGAAAATTTGCGGGAGATCGACGACGTTGAGTCGGAGTTGCCGATCTCGCCGGCCACTTTATCTATCAGAAGAGTATCGGACACTCGTGCATATGGTGCGTGTGCGATATGACGGTCCTCCCTTCTTTGTTTCTCAACAGCTAGCTCGCACCCGCGCCATGCGCCACGTGTGGACCTGAAAATATTGTGAACTCGCTTTGTCGACAAAAGATATCAGCTAAAAATAACAAAAGAAAACAATTTCTTTCAGACAGCACGAATTAGTTCTTACTTTCTCAATGAACTTATTGGTTCTTCCCAATAAGAAATCTTCCGCTTAGAATTTCGAATAGTGATAATCAAGCCTCCTTTCCTCTTCTCTCTCACTTGCATTATCCAGCCTAAACAATGGCGCCAAGCACGTACTACACCTGATCGCTTATCATGTGAGGAGAGTGCAATAATTTACCGGGTCCAACTGGCCCTTGGAGATACCCAAAAGAGAGCGGGAGGAATCTCGCAGCGGATAGAGTTTGCGAGCAATACATCATCAGCTCAGCTTATAGCTTATTTTTTTCCTCAATAATTGTGGTTTGACTTGCACATTAATTATGCCACCAACTGCTTAATCAAAGTAGAGCAGTGTTAGCGCGCCAGACTCTTAATTCTTCTTGCCCAAATTTCTTAAAAATTATTTTTTCAACTTGCAGATTTATAAGCTAGCGCCCGACACAACTCATGGAACAGTCAGATCAGCATCAGATTGGCATGCACACACGTAATTATCTGACCATTGTCGATCCCATTCATGTATCATACTCCATAAACTATCATGGTCGGTATGTGTGTGAGCCGTTGGTCTGATAGAAATTGTGGAGAAAACAACAATGGACCGAAAGCGATGTGTGTATACAGTTTATACACACGTCAACGGTGACACACAGGCAATAAGCTAGCGAGGAAGTAGTAACGAAAATTATAATTGGTGGCGGCAGAATTAGCGATACCAGTTTCTTGGTCAGGGACTCTCCAATCATATTTTCTAATCTGCGCCTCTCTTACATGAGAAGAGGAGGAAAATGATGTAATTGTAGTTTAGAGGAGGTTTTGCGATCTCGAGCTTGGAAGAGCCATGGATTGATCGATGATGGGAATTACTCGACCACGCGAGGATCGGAGGAGTATCTTGTTTTGTCAACGACTTGGCTCTCTGAATCTGCTTGGGGTGGAGTGCGGCGGATTAAAAACATTAGGGAGCAGTATATACTAGTAGTACTACGGATGATTTGGTCATAATAAACCTGAGACATTTTTGGGAACCTTGTATTCTCCTCAACCATTCAGTATATAGTGCTTTGGGCCTTTTGCTATTATGGGGAGATCTTATGAACTGTCAGCATGGGTTGTGATTGTAAGTTGTAACTACGCAAGTGCCGAAGAAGTGAGGAGAAAATGGGGTACGATTAGGTTGTCCAGCGCATAGAGATTGGAGACCCACTGTTGCTTTTTAATGTGTAGAATATCCAATAATTGGCCCGGCCGGTTGTCGTCCCATTTGGAGGACAATCTCTTGCGCTGTTTCATCTGAGTTGATCGAACTGGATAGGAATTGAATACTGTGCATCAATGATTCAGTGTCCTGACACCAACGGATTAAAGGGTTGGACGACTAAGATTCCGAGAACCGATGTTTCTGGATTCAACATCACTTTAACACCCTTTTTGCCCTTTTCTGCTACTTGCTGATAGCGAGGCGTCACCCTCCTATCTATTCTCGTGTTCTTTCCAAGCTATCAGCGTTAATTCGTATGCTCAAAAAGGTGAAAGAAACAATACAGCTACTCAAGAACTCGTCCAAGTACTAGATGTTAAACCGTTTTACTATCTTTTTAGAGATGGATGGAGTGTAAAGCGAGCTGAAAAGGGGACACGTAGTGAGTACGAGCTTGAAAACTGCTGACGCTCGCGGTTGATTTCAGGTTGCACAAACCCTCAAGAAATTAAAAGCAAACAGTTGTCTAGAGTCTAGACTATGGCATGAAGACTGGCAGGCTAAATGACACGGCCATGGAAGGTTTTCCCTAATTTTCTAGCTCAATTATTAGCCCAGTTGCCTGATAACTTATCTCCAGCTCCAAACTTTTTTCAAATTAGTCTCCTGTAGGTGTAGGTGTAGGCGTATGAAACTGCACCTCCTAGCTATATGAGATGTTCCGTCGCTGTGGCTAAGCTTAATTTGCCGATCGCTGTCAGAACTTTTTTGTTTTCTCGGCTGAATTTCATGCTCAAGCATGTAGCCACATACCACGGAACAGACCGGTGCATGTAGATGCAAGCAGATAAGCATAGTGATTCATCACTGGATCATTTCTGATGGATGATGCCGAGCTGCTAGGGTTTCCTCAGTTGCAAAGTCAACTCAGTTCCTCCATTCATGTCTCTCTCGCCAGAACTGTTTCTCAGTTTATGATGCAGTGGTAGTACTGATTTCATGCCTACAGTGTATAAAGAGGAGCACTAGACTTGGAGCTAATCATAAACCTGAATAAATAATTTTCCCTTTTACCAAGCATGATGAAGTAAGAAAAAAAATGGTTACGCAGGTAGAGAACTTTTGCGGACCGAAAACGAACGATCCTGACCCTATATAGTATTTTATAACTCGAAGGGTTTTACATAGAATCGAAACATATTCAGCTAGAACTACAAGTCTACAAGACTCTTGGGTTGATTGGTTGGTTGGTGGTAATGGTTGGCCCAAATTCCGCTGCCGGGTACAGACATGCATTACCAAAAATGGTTTCGTCCCCATGAATAGCTGGATTACCCTTTGCGTGTTCAGAAGGGCGGGATAGGTGATGTGTCAAAAATTCAAATCAAGCCGACTGGGGAGGGGAACGTACAAACAAGCTAGCTGACCAAATTGCGCCGGTTAAAAACGACAGTTAGGATAGAGATGGCATTGGCTCATGTCATCTTCAGGGTTTTGGGGGCTGCATATTCTCTCACTACAAGCGCGCCCATTGGTGTTTGATGACATGGAGCTTATGATACTCGTATATACTTAGTATTGTTTTTCCTAGTGTTGAAAGTGAATGGATCCTTCGCCCTTGGTTCTTGTGCTGTCGGTATTGCAGGAACTGCATTGTTGCCTGAAAATAAAAAACACAGAGTGTGCTGACGACCGCCGTGCTATGAGCGTATATGGTCAATAGTTAATCCTAGTGGCTGTGATTAAATCTTTAGTAATTTTATTGTGGATTGTACAGTGTATATATTGTGTAAAAAGTGGATTGAAAATTAGTAGCTGTAAGAACTGCAGAGGAAAAAAAACTGCAGTATTTTTTTAGAGAGTGAAAATAATTGTCAGGTCATACATTTGTGTCCATGCATATCGACTTAGTAGTCAGTAGTACTACTGTACTCACTAAGAAAGCAACTTAACTATATATGCTATCACCCACTTGCATTATACATTAACTCCCGAGTAAAATTCTTCTACTACATACGTCAAATCGATCATCAATCTGAAGGAAACTCGAAAATGCGACACCCTGAGAGGCTGACGAAAGAAAGTCCAAAATTAACAGAAACTTGGGAGAAGACTGGAAGGAGTAAACAGCCCCAGGGCACTCGAAGACGCATACAACCCGAGGGAAACTAGAAGATGCAAACAACCCGAGGGAGCTCCAAGAGGTGGTCGCCGCGATCAACGAACTCGAAAATGTTTATGTGACGTTTCAGAAGTCTCAAATTGGAATTTGTTTTTTTTTTTGGAAGGGAAACCATTGGCAGCCGGATTCGGTCAGGCACGCAGCAAATAATTATAATGGAGGTAAATATTCAGTGTTTGTGATGTCATTAAAACAGGACTAATATATCTTACTATTACTAATTATACTCTTTTAGAGTATCCACGTTAGTCTTGACTAAATGTGCTAGAAAGAAAAGATAAACAGGAAATCTAGAAAATAGAAACGGACCTGTTCGCTTCAGCTTATAAGCCGGCTGAAAAGCTGAAACAGCTGATTTGTTGTGACAGAAAAACACTGTTTGTAAGCCAACTGAATAAGCTGAAGCGACATTTGTCTATCAATTCAGTATACTCTAATGATCATAAACAACAATAGATATTGGATGTATTCTGTTTCCCCTAAAAATTACCAACATTTGCCATTATGAAAATAATAATCTATCCCTAAATGGCTAAATGTATATCTAAATTACCCACATTTGTCATTATAAAAATAGTCTGAAGTGACACCCTAAACCTATAACTAAACTACATACCTCTGCTGTTATGAAAAATTATTTAAAGTTACTCCTAATCTTCATCTAAACTAATACCGATGTCATTATGAAAAATAATCTAAAATAACCCTCTAATAAATTAGAAGCCTGAGGGAAACTCGAAGATGCAAACACCCCAAGAGCGCTCCAAGAGGTGGTCACCACGATCAACGAACTCGAAAATGTTTACATGTGTGTATATATACATTTGCAATAATTAGTGTGACGTTTCAAGTTTGAGAACTTGATTTTTTTAAAAAGGGAAACCATCGGCAGCCACAGCCAGACTTGGTCAGCCACGCAGCAAATAATGGAAGTAAATATTTTTCTGTTGTGATGTCTGGAGAGTGTATTTGCTGGGTTAGGTATTCCTGTCGTCAAAACAGGGGTCAATTTCTTTGTCGCGCTGTCAGTGTACGTAGTAGGTAACGAACAGAAGAGTTGGATGTGATCAATGTGTAAACCAGGCAATTTTTACAGCAAGGGTTCAAAAGTAAGAGTTTAATTTGTGGGTCAAAAATTCTTTGACCTGCATGAATAGTAGTCCTTACTACTTCGCAGCTCGCTTACAAGCATGCATGTGTCTAATGTTAAAAAAAAAAAGAGCATGCATGTGTGTATGCATGGGGGCTAACAGCTAACTAGCTTAACTGTGGTCATGTAAATAATCTAATAGCGATGCAAATGATCTTGCAACTTAAATTCATACTGATTTCAGTAGATCGAAGAACTAATTTGGGGGACCAATGAGAATGAGCAGTGCAAAGAAATGCTCGTAGCTAGATCTACCTCCCATCTTGTGATCGTCATCAGAGTTAATAATCCATCCGAAGAGATCGAGGCCAGCTAAGCTAGGGATCAAATGGTATCCCATGCATGGTGCGAGGCTCTAACACGTGCTCGATGGATCTTCTATTTCGGTCCATGTAAAAGGTTTATGAATACTCATAGAGCATGATGCATGGGCAAGAGGAGGATGGTTATCGAAGCTCAGTTAGTGCAGCTCTAGAACGTTCAACGTACGATGGCCTTGAGCCGGCCAGAACGTAGGAAGAAGCCAACACCTGACCTGACCTGACCAACCAAATTCCTGGTTGTCTCCCAAATTCAAACATGATCCACTCTTGGAGCACCTTGGTGCCTCTGCCTAAGCTAGACCACAATTTTCATTCCAGAAATTTCACGTACCGGAGACTGTAGCCCAAGTTATTTTCTTTTTCCTTTTCTTATTCTTTTTTTGGCTATAAACGATCCAGGGGGCGGCCCATTCAGTTCCAATTTCGAAGTTCAGAAGAAAAGTTTTCTTGCTTCCAGTTTCCAAAAGGGTACTGTGACTTTTGTCTTCTACACATACTACTACCTTAGCATGAACGGTGGGCGCTCGATCGCAGTCGCGAGACCAGCGGAGGAGGTCGGCACACGCTGTAGATAAGGAGACCCAGGTTCCAAGTTGCACGGTGGATTTACGTGCAAGTACAGATCAATCAAAGTTTGCAATGTCAACGCGTGTCGTCCTAGCAGATAACCGCTGGCGTCTGTATCGTCGATGGGAAATGGAACGCCGTGGTCCGCTGAAAGGGAAGCAGGAAATGGACGCATGCTCACAAGCTGCACACCGGGGTCGCTTTTTCAAAGTTGGAACCTTCTTGTTCCTGTTTCATTGACAACATGACGCATCGGAATCTTTTCCGGGTCCCCTTCCGAATCCACCGATTTTAGTTTCCATATTCTTACGGCAATATAATTGAACTGTCTCCGGTGAAATCTCTGCCGATCTGAATGGGATGTCGTGGTCCATTGACAGCGTGCAGAAATGGAATCATACGCCGACTCTGCTACTGGACGCAGAGGACCATCATATCCCGAAGTTGGAGCTTTGTTGAGGGCTATTTTCATGACGACATACACGCACACACATTGTACAAACCTCTATTATCCCACTGAATACTGAATTCTGGAAAAAAAAACTACAGGAAGAACACAAATCCCAAAGTCCAAACAACTCATCAATTCACACACTCACACAACCTCGTTTACACTTTTGACTTCTCCATATATGATCAGAATCCAGATTCACCGTTGCGTGTGATGTAATTCGCATGCCCCACTTGACGAGTTATCGGTACTAATTATTTTTTTTCCTTTCTTTGTTTTCCCCTTTACCTTGTATTATGTTTTCTCTTTATTTTTTTGCCATACCACTTTTCTTCATCAGGCTTATTAAGAATGGTCGTGCTTGTTCGATATCTATTTATTTTTCCTTTTTCCTGTCTCTAAACTAAGTATGTTTTGGGATAAGTTATTATTTGAATCCAGACTATCTATTTGAATCTTGTTCAAACAAGTCTTTATAAAAAAACATGTGTATAAGTTGTCTAGAAAAGACAAACTAGGTGTAGCTTAGTTGGTTATGTTCTCGTGATGGAGTCCGCCTAGCATTCCTCAACTCAACACTATTTTTTCCAGTGGCGGCACGTTGAAACAAGGTGTATGTGATAAATTCGTCAATCATGTACTCGTAGTGTAGTGTATACAAGCGTATGTTTGTATTGTGTTTTGAAGTTTCCAAAAATAGGAAATGTCTCCACCGAAATGTTCGGTTGACAAATTATGTGCAAAAGTTGCTTTAGAAGTTCCCTGACAATATTAAGTATAAAATTTGAGCTGAAAGAAAAAAACTTATGTGTCTTAGTTATTAAAGAAATAAAAATAGAAAATTAACAAATTGACTGTAAAAGTGGTGAAACTAATAACATTCTCTTAAGAGTGACCGACAATAATAAATTGTTAAAAATTGTTAAAAAGATGAAATCCCTAACAAAGATGATTTTGCAGGACTCACACGCGCGCGCACAGATAGACTATCATGGGTCCATTTCGAGTTGGGTCACCGTGTCACAAGTATCACCCTATAGTCGCTTTTACAGTTGCATCAAACACGAGTTTCTTCTAAAGAGGATGACGCCGTTCATAGCTAGCTCAAGAGTGACCGAGTGAAGTTAACGTTCTACCGTCCGTTGTGAGACACTGAAAGTTACCGTCTCGCTATCAGGCCCACCACAGCTACAGTACCCGTTATTCAGCCCACGGCAGATCCACCAGCAAGGTCAATTATTGCGCAATGAATTAACGAGTGCCAGAGTCATGGGAGGGGGATGACCGAGGGAGATACTGATTGCCCCGCATAGCACACTGGTTTACAATAATGAAACAACCGAATTTTCCACCTAGCTAGCTTAGCTGCTCGTAAAGCCACCAAAGGTAATGGGCTAATGGTGGGAGGAGGATCCCTCAGATCCAGGGCAACCCGAATCCCGACGCAAAAGATCCACCCCCACCACACGCGCGCGCACCTATAAAACCCGCGCCGGGAAGCGCAGGCTTCCAGCAGCAAAAGCAGCAGGCAGCGTCGTGCGCCGACAAGCCACACCACCGCCCAACCCCTCGATTGCTCTGCTTCTGTGAGCTCAAGCCTCCTCGCTCATCGCCGGCGCCACCACCCGCCGGGCTTATAGCCTTCTCCACTCCACCCTGATCGATCGGCCTTGAGAAAGACAAGTGCGCGATGGCCACCATTCTGCCGGAGACGTCGTCGGACGGCAAGGCCCTGACGGATGCCTGGGACTACAAGGGCCGCCCGGCCAGCCGCGCCTCCACCGGCGGATGGGGTTGCGCCGCCATGATCCTAGGTAAACACCTGACCTGACCTGCCTACCGTCTCGCTTCACGGCCACGGCACATGACTTGCGCCCGGCCCGGCCATTACTGCTCTGTTCGTGCTGTCCATGCACTTGCACGTGCGAGGTCCAGACTCCTGAGAGCTGATGGTTATTCTTGGTGAAAGGCGCGGAGCTGTTCGAGCGGATGACGACGCTGGGCATCGCGGTGAACCTGGTGCCGTACATGACCGGCACGATGCACCTCGGCAATGCCGCGGCCGCCAACACCGTGACAAACTTCATCGGCACCTCCTTCATGCTCTGCCTCCTCGGGGGGTTCGTCGCCGACAGCTACCTCGGCCGCTACCTCACCATCGCCATCTTCACCGCCGTCCAGGCCACGGTTCGTCGTCTCTGGCCGGCCCGGCTCGACCCGTGCATCCCACTTCTATTTACACAACAGCGTGACACCTGGCTAACAATTGACTTGGCCTTTGTACGCCGCAGGGCGTGATGATCCTGACCATCTCGACGGCGGCGCCGGGCCTGCGCCCGCCGCCGTGCGCGGACGCCAAGGGCGCGAGCCCCGACTGCGTTCCGGCCAACGGGACGCAGCTCGGGGTCCTCTACCTGGGCCTGTACCTGACGGCGCTCGGCACCGGCGGGCTCAAGTCCAGCGTGTCGGGGTTCGGGTCGGACCAGTTCGACGAGGCCCACGATGGCGAGCGCAGCAAGATGCTCCGGTTCTTCAACTGGTTCTACTTCTTCGTGAGCATCGGCGCGCTGCTGGCCGTCACGGTGCTGGTGTACGTGCAGGACAACGTCGGCCGCCGCTGGGGCTACGGCGTCTGCGCCGCCGGCATCCTCGTCGGGCTCGCCGTGTTCCTGCTCGGCACCAGGAAGTACCGGTTCAAGAAGCTGGTGGGGAGCCCGCTGACCCAGGTGGCCGCCGTGACGGTGGCGGCCTGGAACAAGCGCGCGCTGCCGGTGCCGTCGGACCCGGACATGCTCTACGACGTCGACGATGCCGCCGCCGCCGGCGCCGACGTCAAGGGCAAGCAGAAGCTGCCCCACAGCAAGGAATGCCGGTAAGAATTAATCATATCTCTGACGTGCAATCTTCTCCATTACCTAGCTTTATTTACTTCTAGAAAGAATTTACTTGATGGTATAGCTAGTACTAGTAGTACTTATTAGCCAGTACGTAGAACCGATAAAATTAACAGTAGTAGCAACGACTTAATCGACCACGCTTAATCAAGCTCAAACAGTATATAAAACTGAACAGTAAATAATCCATCCTATCTTGTTCCTGCTTGTCCGGTTCATGTGGATCACTCTTGCATACGCTAAACAAGACACACAGATGTATCTATCCATCTATCAGATATAGCAGCCAGGAACGACAGGTTGTAGTGCAAATTGCGATATGAATATTTGGGGACGAGCTCATCATTGGTGGGCCCCCTGTTGGGCAACACATGCATCCGCGAATCCCCATCGACCCCCAAATAATTCTGCAGTTTTCAACTCTCTGCAGTCCGCAGCTGCTCACCTAGCTGATTACTTGCTCCGTGCTCACTCTTTCACTCAGACACACACACATGCAAAACAGATGCAAACATATTAGAGTTAAGGGCTATTTGGATACGATGCGATAAACTTTAGCAGGATTACCTTGGATGTTTGGATGCTAATTAGGAGGATTAAACATGAGCTAATTACAAAACTAATTGCACGAATCTATTAAGCTTAATTAGTCCATGATTTGACAATGTGGTGCTAATGATGGATTAATTAGTCTTAATAGATTCGTCTCGCGAATTAGACCCCATCTGTGCAATTAGTTTTGTAATTAGACTATGTTTAATACTCGTAATTAGTATCAAACATCCGATATGATAGGTGCTAAAGTTTAGTGGGGTGTATTCAAACAACCCCTAAGTTACTTTTAATGGATTAAACCACAATATATAGTACCTAACCTAGGGCAGATGCAAGCTGATGGTACACGGGAGCTGGCCAGCTGGGACATGGTAGCTAGGCCACTTGCGGGCATGCATGTGTGTTTGTCACAAGATCACTGCTGCTGTGTGCCTGCTGCAGCAGCGTCACGGTAACCCATAGTACACTGGAGCGAGGGCCTGTACAGGCAGGGACTGACAGAATTACTATTTAGCACAAACAAGTACGTATACTGCCGCGTGCTTTTGGGAATGGATGTGGTCTAGACCAGTGACCGATGGATGGAGCCAGGAGCCGAGCGTGCTATGGCTGCACGCGTCAGGGAGGTCGGCGTGATGCGAGCGTGGAGTGAGACATGTTGCAGATACTGCCTGCCCGTTGCCAATCGGCCTAAAATTCTCAGTTCTGGCGCCCATCCACCACTTGCACGTACCGTCCACGGTACATGTGACGACACCTCTGTCTTCTACTGTCGTCGTGCTTGCGCCGCATGGCACCAAATAATCGAAATCTCTTACGTGTTCACATAGATCTTTGCATGTGTGGTGGGCGAAAATGATAAACACTGTATCGATTGAAATCTTGGAAGTCATTCTGGCCAAAGTAGAGAAGGTACCTGCTGAACCACTTGATAAAATCCGGGAAAAAAGAAACAAATAATTAGGGCAGCCTGCTTGCTCCTGGGCCAGAAATATGTATATGCTACTTGACTGCTTGTGCTTCTGAAGGACAGCAACGACGACAACGGTCAATAGCCTGCTGAACCACAAATTATAAGCTAGTTTTTTCCATTAACCACCTAATCACACCCAGATACCGTCACTCCATGCATCACCATGTGTTCGAGTGAAACAAATTGAGGTTATGCGGGCGCACGTAGCCAGTGACAGCAACGAGCTCACTTTTCACTAAACCTCGCAATTGATTAGTACAGTACTAATCAATTATTAGGTGCACCCTGAAGATAGCGATTAAGGAGAGGAGTCGAGCACTGGGCCGAGCGAGGTAACGCCTCTCGCAGGCAGATGCGTGCACCCTGCACCGGGTGATGCTGCTGCTTCAGCCATCGATCGGCCGCTCCAGGGCCCGTTTGTTTAGTCACCCAACAGATGCCTTTGTCCTGTGGAAAACAACCACGAAAGCTGAGGTAGCCAGCCGGCCGCCGCTCGTTCTGAAACTTTGCCCACGGGTCGCGGGACGTACTGCTGCTGCCGATCACATGGCCGGCGCGCGCACGCACGCGCAGCAGGATCACGGGCACGACCAACAAGGCCACAAGTTCGTGTGGCTCGCTGCCGCCCCCATGCAAAGTTGAAGTCCCCAGGAATGCAAAATAAGGTCACGTGCACGGGCTCGATCACGAGCCGCGCGGTGGTGATCGGTCAATCGAATCGTCCGGTGGATGTGACGCGCCGGTGATTCCTGATCGGACGTGCAAAAAAGTTCCTTGCATTTTGAGTCGTCCTAGCTCTCTCCTCTCAAAGAGTAGACTGTAGTTGTGGTCACCAGGCAGCCACAAGGCCAATAATTCAAACCTTCATCAGTGATTAATTATTTAATTTGACGTTGAAAATGGTGACTATGATTGACACTACTACAGTAACACTGATGACTTACTGTAACTGGATGATGCAGGTTCCTTGACCACGCGGCGATCGTCGACGGCGAGTCACCGGCGAACGCGAGCAAGTGGACGCTGAACACGCGGACGGACGTGGAGGAGGTGAAGCAGGTGGTGCGGATGCTGCCCATCTGGGCCACCACCATCATGTTCTGGACCATCCACGCGCAGATGACCACCTTCTCGGTGGCGCAGGCCGAGGTCATGGACCGCGGCATCGGCGGCTCGGGCTTCCTCATCCCCGCCGGCTCCCTCACCGTTTTCCTCATCGGCTCCATCCTCCTCACCGTGCCCCTCTACGACCGCCTCATCGCGCCCGTCGTCAAGCGCCTCACCGGCAACCCGCACGGCCTCAGCCCGCTCCAGCGGGTCTTCGTCGGCCTCTTCCTCTCCGTCGCCGGCATGGCCGTCGCCGCGCTCATCGAGCGCCACCGCCAGACCACCTCCAAGCACGGGGTCACGATCACCGTGTTCCTCCTCATGCCGCAGTTCGTGCTCGTCGGTGCCGGCGAGGCGTTCACGTACATGGGCCAGCTCGCCTTCTTCCTGCGCGAGTGCCCCAAGGGCATGAAGACCATGAGCACCGGGCTGTTCCTCAGCACCTGCGCCATCGGGTTCTTCTTCAGCACGCTGCTTGTCACCATCGTCGGTAAGGTCACGGGTCACGACGGTCATGGCGGCTGGCTCGCGGATAACCTGAATGACGGGAGGCTCGACTACTTCTACTGGTTGCTAGGCGTGATCAGCACCATCAACCTTGTTTTCTTCACGCTCGCTGCCAAGGGGTACGTCTACAAGGAGAAACGCCTGGCCGACGCCGGCATCGAGCTCGCCGACGAGGAGGCCATAGCCGTCGGCCACTGATGCTGCCACAACCGTGCATGCGAGCATGCGCGCATCCTTCTCTATTCTTCTTGTATGTTTTGACTTGGTTTTGGCGTGTATGTATTTCGGTGGGGGTATGCGTGATGTGTTTTGGCACGGTGTGACCCCGTCGTACCTACTTACGTGGAGCTAATTAACTTGTACGTGGCGGTAAAGAAATGTAGATAGAAATATACGGCTTAATAAGTGCCAAATAGTGGTATACGTTGTAATCTGCTTCTTGGAATGAATGGAAGCGTTGCTGCCCTTGTTTAATAGCGACGATATAGATCCGTATATATGGTACTGAATCATTCTTATTACCAAGGAGCTTACTAAGAAAATATAAAATACTACTACTACTCCTGTCCATCAATGTAAGGCGCATTTTGAAAAAAAAAGAGAGAATAAGTCAAAACTTTACAAGTATTGACCAAGAATTACTCAAATTATACATCCTACTAGTTCATCAACCCGTGCTCCTGCATGAGCTAATATTTTTAAAAACTATTGTATTTGAAAATTATTTAGAAATTAAACTCCTAGCTCGTAATCAAAATTATTTAGCTACTACTCTCTCATATTTTCAATACTTCAACATAATACTCACATATATGTGTGTGTATTTATCTCTGGCTAGTTGTGATTGATTTTTAATTAGTAACTACTCTATACACTTTTTCATCCGCATTCACACCTTTTCATTTTGTATTGCACCTACATACATTGAGTTTAGCATAAAAATCAATATTTTTCATCACTTCCTCACATACATGTATAAATGGTCTACATAGTGACACTCATCATGAGTATATACCTTAACTTAGTATTTCTATATTAACAGTGACTTACATAGGTAATTTGGAATTATATATTAATTTACTTTTGGACATCTCTTTATGATGCGAAGGGAGATAATTAGATTAAGATTTAGGTGTTTACTTTAGTTTATTTTTAATAATACTATATGTGGGTAACTTAGATATAAATGTAGAATGGCATTTTAAGTTATGCTTTATAATGATATGCATGAATAAATTGGATGAACTTTAGATTATTTTTTTTATAATGACAGAGCTCAATAATTTAGATATATGTTTAGGATTTGTTTTAGAATATTTTCATAACGATAGCGGTGGGTAACTTTTTAGAAAATATAATAGACCAATGACTACGATGATTAGTGTTTACAGGATTGATGTTTGTTGTTTCTGATTTTTATGAGAATTTCTAGGATTTTTCTTTTTTTTTCTAGCGTGTCTTGTAAGAACTAATATATAGTCTCCAATGAAAAAATGAGCTCACGTTACCTTAAGCTACCTCTCATTTGTTAAATATTCAAACACAATTCTTATTATATAGATATATACCTATTATCTTATCTAATTGTGATAGATTTTAGTTAGTAATTACTCTATAACGTTTTCATCCACATTTATAATTTTTAACTTTTACTTTGCATTGCAAGTATGCGCTTGAATTTTTTTAATGGACCTTAAGTTTGAGCTATAATTTAACATAGAAATCTATATTCTCATCACTTCCTCTATATCTTTATATATGGTGACACATCATGCGTATATACCTTAATTATTATATCGTATACTAATAGTATAAAAAATAGATGTTTTAAAATCATATATATTGGTGTATATTTTTAATTAAGGTGATTTGGAATCAAATGTAGGGTTACCTCAAGTTATTTTTAATAATGCCATATATGGTTAACATATATTTAAATTTAGAGGTTACTTTAAGTTATTTTTAAAGAATTTAGTGATGGGCAATTTAGTTGCAAATATAGAGGGTTATTTTAAATATTATTTATAATGTCATAAGTGGATAATTTTGATGAATATTAGGGGGTTACTTTAGTTTATTTTACATAATGGCTGAGGTGGGTAATTTAGATATAAATTTAGGGGGTTACTTTAGGCTACTTTCATAATGGCATAGGTGGGAAATTTTTTTAGAAAAGAAAATAGATCCATGCCTACAATGATTGAGCCTACCGATTAACGGTAAGATGTTTTTGCTTTTTTGTGAGAATTTCTAGGATTTCTCTATTTTTCTAGAGTGTCCACCTAAGATCCTAGGTGACTTCACCTGGAGGCTTCAAAAGGAACCTTCAATTAGTAATAGTAAGATTTAGAATGCAACATTCACATCTACATATTTGTATTGTACGTACTTTCAATATAATATAGTGCTGATTTGCTAGCAATTGAGAATATAATATAATATAAAGTAAGGGTCATCTATAGCGGCAGATTTTTACCTTTCTAAAATAAACCATGGGCTATTTTGTGAAACTAAGTTTTTGATGCATTTACTCATGTGGAGACTTATGTAAAAAAAAAGGTGAACAAGGTTTGTGGGGAGAGTATGGTGAGGCTACAGATGAAAGTGCATGTAGCCATGTAGGCCCCCTAGTGGGTACTGCTTAGTTTGATTAGCTTTGAATATAATTTTTATTCCAAATGATCATATCAAAGTCATATCTCAAGTGATTAGATGGCAGGAAAATTAAAAAGGGAAAAGAGACAAGGTTGCAATGGCTATTTTTTGGTCTTAGTGGAGGCTTGCTAGCATGAATAAGGAAAGATTGATAATGAGTTAAAAAAAATAAGAAGGAATAATTGTGATTAAGGGTTTAATATTTCAAGGGAAGTGAATATGCTTGTTTGCTTGATCTCAAAGTTGGGACTTCGATCAAACAAATGAAATGGGTTTCAAATATGATCATATATATGATGCTTAATAGTGTGTGACTCAAGTTAGACAAAAGAATGAAGGTTTGGCAAAATGTCTTGGCTAACAAAGTAACATGCAAAGGAGAAGGGCTAGCAAGATGGTTTTTTTTTTGAAAATATAGCAAAATGATTAGCGCCAAGGAACCTACGTGATGGAGAAGAAGCAAGTACTGGCTCAATCCAAGGATTTTAGTGCTATAAGGAGTACATTCATATTAGAAGGCACCAATCATTGTCGAATTATGAATAAGACATGACTTGTGGATATGAAGTTGTCTGTTGTCATATTGGTTGAGCAATCCCAAGTCACCAGTTTAAGGATGGTGTGATCAAGAGAAAAGAAATGGTTTCAATTCTCATGAAATGACATTGAACAAGTATGACAATTGCTAAAGAGATGATCAAGCTTAAGTGGTTGATATTTAGTTATTATTTAAATCTTAAGTGTAGATATGACGTACTACCAAGAAGGATGCAACGTTGATAGGCTTATCCATGTCTTGGTGCTCCAAGTGATCTAAGCAATTGCTAACATGAGAGAGACACATAAACACATCATGAGCTCGGGTTTCCAAAACTGCTAATTATTTTTTTTGCCCAGTACTTCCTTCTAGGCCAAGAGGTTGGATTTCATAGGTGGTATTCTCTATCCTATAACTTCCTATCAGGCTTGGAGGTTGGATCTCTTTGAGCCGGGTTTACTGTCCCAGGCCAAGAACTTCAATCCAGACCCAAAGGTCGGATTCCTCTAGGCCAGATTCTTTTTCTTAACCACTCTCTCTTTGACCCAGAACCTTTGGGTCCCCATGCTTTTGTTGGGTCATTTTTTAACCATCGTAGTGTTGGAAGGCGGAACCTTTGGAGTCCATCATAATAGTGCATAATGGTTGGATACTTGGGTTCGGGTACATTTACACCCTTACCCCTTCCTTTGTAGCTGTTGCAAATTCAAAAACACTCATACATAGTCCAAAGTTGCTCTCCCCTCTCTATATTTTCTTGAGATTTGAGAAAAAAGTGAGGTCAGTTGATTGAGACAAAGATTGAGTGAAAGTGAGCTAAACTCCATCCTTGAGCACTTGGGTTCATAGCAAGAGGTTATTGAAGCATTTGTTACTCTTGGAGATAAATCCTCCTAGGTGGATAGGTATCGCCCGGTGAGCACAAGCTTATGGTGTGTAGTAGGAAGTTTGCGAAGGCTTCCATTTCACCTCCACAAGAGAAGGAATCAAAGTAGTGAAGGAAAAGTCAACCTTCGCGCTTCCTTGGTGAGGTTAAGTGGTTGAAAGAGACCCGTCTTCTTTGGGAGCTCCTCAACAGAGACGTAGGTACCCCGTTGGAGATACCTGAACTTCGGCAAACAAATTGAGTGTCTCCATTGCTCTCTTGTGTTCTTGTTGTTCATATTGACCTTTGAGCGTTGCTCCGATCTACTTGTTCTTGATCTTGTGGTTGTAGTTATTGGGTGGAATCAACGTACTACATCTACCCTTGGTAACAAGTAGAATACATTCTATAGGTGTAACCTTTCAATTCTTGTAAATTTTGTGTGTACCCAAAACCTCTGTGTCCAGCAGGAACCTCTGGTGTACTCCAAAACCTCTGTCCAGACATGAGTCACCAAGTCTGTATTTAATCCATTGTGAATTCTAAAAACATTTATAGGGACACCTATTCATTCCCTTCTAGGTGACATCAAGGTCCTTTCACTAGATAGAACATTTTATGTTTTCCTAACTTAATATCCCTTTTTCTCTTTTTATTGGCTTTTGTAGGCTTTGAGCTATGGATAACTTCGTTGATGTTGAAATCCTATCGAACTAAAGAGTAAGATGATAATTGAGCATTTTATTGTTCACTTTCTATAACAAATCATGACACTCATATCTTCAACAAAAAAGTAAGCACAATATGCAAATGTTGATGCAATTCCTACTTGTAATGAACCAAAAAGATGCATGCCACTCTTATTTAAGAGATGACACCACGACCGTTGCATTATTGAAGAAGCAACATCCATCCAAGAAACAAACCCCTGAGGCATATATTGAAATCGATTCTTGAACATGAATCGCATACCCAGCTTATGCCCTTTTCAATTTTGCAAAAGATACAAGGACAAGAAATGCTAGTTCAATTAGGCTGAAATGTTTGCTTGTTCTTAACTAAGAAACAAAAATAGGTTAAGTGAATAATGCAAGAATTAAACCTTATCCACTTTGATGAAAGACTAACATCATTAATCTGCTCTTATAGTAGAAATAACAAATAAAGACAATATTTTACAATGGTGAATAATAATTTAATTATAACTACAATACCTACAATATATCAATCTACTTTGATAGGATTGCCATTTCTAGATGATGGGAGTTGGTTTCTTTATGTCCCTCATTTATAAGAGAATTCACAAACATTTGATTTTTCATGCATGTATGACTTCTATTATAGTACATAATGAATGATTTAGATATGCTATCCCCCATTCTCAATCCAAGAATAAAATTCTTGGGACATATAGACTATCGTATTGGCACATACCATGCTACAAACTCTCATTGTAGTTGTGGAAATTTACATGAACCATACTATATTATCATAAACCACATATTACAATATAATAAACCTCTAGAAGTGCAATAAAGGACACTTAAACATCTACAAATAAAAACCTACATTTATTAGATACATGTTAAATAACTTTTGCAACTAGTTGACATTGATGAATTAAATGCTACCGTTATAAATTGGGAAAAGATCGTGACTATTTTTTATATGACAATCAATTCTTGAAATTGTGATATGTGGAAAGACCGATATATAGATGAGATGGGCAGAACTTACGCAAGTAAAGAATCTAGTTTTAATTTATTAGAAATTAAGTATTATCACTTGATGAAAATTGTGGTGACTAACTTAGAACCTTCCTATGGAGATTAATTAACATCAAACACAAGATTGAATTGTGTTATATGTAACATGCCAAAGTTATGAGAAGGAAGAACTATAATATCAAGTAGTGTATATGTATAAAACTAAATTCACTTGCTAAGTATGCATACCTGCTCATTGCTTGCTTTATATTTGAGTGAATATTACATTATCAATAATTCAAACAAGAGGAAAACTTTGAACTTTTAGGGAGTGATATAGTTTAATTGTTTTTTTCATAGTAAATTGATAAGTTTGGTGTACCCATGTAATATTTATATTTTGATACATGAATAAATAAACTTTCGCTACTATTCCATCTGATTAAAGTTCCATTGCACAATGCATTATACTTTTATGAAGCACAAAAATTTGTAGGTGTGCCATAGTTTGGTGTGTGATAGTGAACCGAAAGATTTGGGGGGCACATTACACACTCGTAAACCAAATAGCACAAAGTGGAGGATCCTTCCCGTGGCCTAAAATATCATAATAAATTATTGCAATATGACTTGCTTTACTGATATTTATATCTCACATGTCAATTACTATACTTATGGAAAGTGAAAGAAAATCGTAGTGGACATGACATTATAGTACCAAAAGACATAGTGAAGCCTCCAACCAAATTTCATGTCTATCAAAAAGTAAAGGATCATGGCTCTTAAAAGATTGTAGTATGGAAATGAACCACAAAGAAGTATCAAATATGATCGTAGAAACTTTTCAACTTTTAATGATGTAAACTAGTTAGTAAGTGTATGTTAAAATATGTATTTTCATCTGCAAAACAAATGCATTATTTCAACTTTCCTTGAAGCATAAGCATTTCCTTGTGGTAATAGAACTAACTTTACAATTATAATTTTCAAGTACAAATAAATAGTTCGTGCCTATTGCATATACTGTAAGAAGAATGCACACACATAAGTTTCTAAATACGCTTTATATGGTATGGGAATATATTTCAATGACATGACCAACTCTTCCTTCTGCTATTAGAATCTCCATGACATGCCCATGTAACATAACTATTAGCATGTGTTTGGATGGGAGATGGAATGTGACGAGACGGTCATGTCCCTATTTTTTGGATGGGGCGATCCCATTTCTTGTTTGGTTAGAGGAATGGAATGATCCTTGTTTCTTGTTTGTTTCGAGAGATGAAGTAGGATGGGATGATCCTGTCTCATGTTTGGGTTGAGGGACAAGTGTGTAACACAAGTTATGGTTACTCTTTTTGATAGATCTAGTAAGATTACCTCCTCGTATTTATCTTCTCTCGTACTCTCATTTTTCTTCTATCTCAATTGATTTGTACACACAATGAATTACGATTTCTTCTATCTAAATTGATTTGTACACACAATGGAGCAAACCACAACTAGAACATGAGAGTGATTAACATAAAATTCATATATTACACATTAGAAGTCCAAGGATCAGAATAGCATGTTCATATATTACACACATTACCAAGTGCGTCCAAGGCTTCCACAATACATATAGTTCATGCCTTATACAATCTAGAAAGTTCAAGGCAGATCAATTGACAAACCATGGTTAGCAAAAGAAACAGGGCCTAGTGAGCAAAAGGGATCTGTTACAAAACATTATTAGCAAAATAATCACCAGTTGTACCACTACCACTAGTTAGCAAAAGAACCATATGTTCCAAAGCACCCTACCATCCATGGAACCTCTCACTAACAAACATGGCCATCCAATGTAACTTGCGGTCGAATGGCAAGCCGTAGAAAGCTTTAGCAATGAGAGGGTTGGCCACCAGATGGGCATAGTACATGGATATCTAGAGGTCATTAAAGCCTGAAACTGAAAGGCTATTCACTTTATCAAAGAGATCGTCTGGCAACTCATTTTGTGATTTAGCAACTTGTGTTATAGCTATGGCAAGCTTGTCACCAGCTTTGTTGAATGCACCAATCAGGCCATCGTCTACAATTTCAATAATCTTGGCTCTTGGTAGGTCTTGCAATAGATGTTGCCCCTTGCTCAAGGACTGCTACGACCATCTTCTGTACCATTTCTAGCCCCCTCTTCAGTGTCACCATCTTCTGTACCAAGAGCGACACTTGAATCCTTTACAAACTTGTCTGTAGCCATGCTGTTCCTAAATATTGTTTCCATCTCATCATAGTTCTCAAGAGGCTTGTTTAAATATTCAGGATCAGCCTTGTGATCCTAGAATCCAACAGGAATTAGTAGACAAAGAATGATAAGAAGAAGACCAAAACATGATACAAACAAGTGTACCTAAACATGGTTATTGTAGTACTCATCATCAAGGGTAACGATATAGTTATCTTTGTCGAATCTAGAAGCACTCAAGCTCTTCAGTTTAGTTATCTTTGACCACTTTCTTTGCCATGTTTTTAGATGATTCTTCATCTGCTCACTAGTGAGCAAAGTGGTGAATTTTTCTTTTTGACAGCTCTAGCACATCTAAATAGTTAAAGGCTACATCGATATGCTACTCCCTCTGTGCTTCACGTGCCGTTTTGACCGTGTGTCGCGTAGCCGAGAGTTGAGAGCGAAGGGAGGAGAGAGCACGGGAGGGCATAGTAGGGAGCGTGGGAGGGCGTGAAGGAGGACCGAGTGCATTGTAATACTAATAGACCTTTTTGAAGCCCTTTGTTGTTTTAGCACCACTGGTCACAACATTTTCAGCATGAAAGTGGGCATTGGCGATGTCCAAGCAGCCATCCCATTAGCTCCACCAAGTCCCTCAAGATGGCCATCCATTGCCTAGCATGCAAACATAAATCAGCAAGTATTGTATGTCATTTAATAACTAGATTTCAGCACCAAATATATCACACATCATTCATTTCCAACAACATTATGAAGGAATATGTCCTTACAAATGAAATGACAACAACAAATGTTTCTTACAACTAAAATATAGCAACAATATGTCCTTACAATTAAAATACAACAAGGAAAATATCCATACAATCGAAATACATCAAGAAACAAGTGGATATTAATCAATGTTGTTGTTTTGATGGTCTGCCCACATCTAATAAGCAAGGCTTTTCTTTAAATTAACCATCTTGGTATGCTCACTTGCTTGGCCATTGTATGTTGTAGTATGGTTATAACTTGTTCAATTAGTTTCTTCTATAATGAAATCACCAATTCCATCTTGTATGACCCAGTTGTGAATGATGCAGCAAGCAACAACAATGTCTACTTGAGTCGGGAAAGGAAATAAAGGAGTGGCATCATCAAGAATTTTGAATCTTCTTTTTAGATACCCAAATGCGCGCTCTACTATGACACAAATAGATGAGCACCTAAGGTTGAATAGCTCTTTCTCATTTTGCATAGGATTATTCCCCCACTCATTCAAGTGGTAGTGTACACCATGAAAAGGGGGCAAGAATCTAGGTTTTCCTACATATTCGGTATCAATTAGACAGAAGTTGCCTAAAATGTGATGGAAATTTGATCATATATCTACTATATCATCAATTTATATGGAGAATTTGACAGGCTACTAGTGTATTACTGTAACAACCTAGATAATTAAATGATGCTTTAATCTTAAACAGGTCTTTAGTGCTTAAAGAAGAACTTGGGCAACATTAAGGCAAGTGAAAGTACCCTTTTGCCCTTCACAAGCTTAAAACATTGCCCAAAACCGTAACTCAAATTTCTGCTTGGGAACTTAAAAATCTTTCCAACTAAGAGTGGTAGAACTCAACTTTCCTAACAACATTGCTTTAAGGAGCAAGTTTGAAATCTACCCCGAAAATCTTCGAAATCCTGGTCAAAGTTAGTTAGTTTGGTCAACTCAGCCTCCTTTAGCCATTCCGGCTAAATCTGGAAATCAGCCCGACCTAGCGCCTTAGGGTGGGTTGATCTTTTAAAAGTTGAACAGAACATCTGAAGATCCCTTTTGAGAAGTTGGAGAACTGAGTTTCTAAAACAACTTTGTTAATTGGACCTTGGTCCAATTCACCTCCGAAGCTTCCCAAAACTACAGGTCAAGTCAGCCCAGAACCATGAAAACCAGTCAAAACCGCCTCTTTTCTCTAAGTCCTGAAACCGGCGTTCCTCCAAACCTTGAAGAGTTGAATCTTCAAATCCACCGCGTTTTTGAACTCGGTCAATTTACAAAGTTGGACCTTGGTCTGTGTTCTACAACTCTTGTAAACGAAGTCAACGTGGTGCGGTTTGAAAATTGGGAGATCTAGAGGTTTGAAGTTGGGCCCGGCAAAGGATCTTGCGGATCCGTCGGCTAGACAGCGCCAGAGCGCGTGTGCGCCGCGCTCCAGAGCGTCACCGCCGTGTGGCGTGGCCTCACCGGCGAACGCTGCGTTGCCCAGTCGCCGGCCGCGACAAGATAGATCAGTGCGCCTCTTCCCTAGTCGCGCGCAGTAACGCCCTGCAGGTGTGGCGGAACACCTCGGATTAACTTTACTAAAGCACGGTTAAGTCGCTTGACACGCGATACTCATGCCTTAATCAAGTTAACTCGATGTGCCGTCGGATTTCATCCGATTTAACCACTTAACAGGACCGAGTTAGCATAGCTCACACGAAGGTGAGTGGTTCTAGAGAATACAACGGATCCACCATTTTGATTAACAGTTCATGACACACTGGTTAAAAATCAGAGTTTTACAAGTTCTGAAGGAAACAACAGAAGATAAAAACATTACGGAAGCTATCGTCGGGGTCGGATGTCCCTGGTGAGGCCAGCCAGGATATCAATGATCCCATTCCCCGCCGTCCGAGGAAGGATCCCACTCGACCGTCCACCCAGGAGGGAGCTGGGGCGGCCAAGTACCAACAGCAAGCTCGGAAGCTGCAACTTCACTTGAAAAGAGAAGCCACAAACAAGGCTGAGCTGCTAAGCTCAACAAGACTTAACCGACCGGTGGGAAAAACTACTCCACCACATGTAGACATGCAAGGCTCTTTGGCTGAGGGGTTTTGTTTGCCAAAAGCGACTATGTTAGGTCCTTACTTTCAAAGTTTTAGCTCAGATTCTAAGTGCATTAACCAGTCTATGTTGGCAACTTACACTAAGCAAGCATAGATCCAACTTTATGTATATAAGCTCATCATCAAGATCATGTCCAGAGACAGTGGAGTGACCGGTCACATCCAGGTTCAATCAGGTACTAGGCTTCCCCATCCCATAATGGGTATGAGATTAGTACTTTCAAACACTTGATCACGAACACCACCACTGTCGGGCCTTAACAGATTCAATAAATAGACGGGGCGATCAACCGACCACCAAAAGAGTTAACCATAACCCTGCCCCGTCCATCATCCTTATAGTTGTAAACGAAAGAGAACATCCAACTCCTATAACTCGCGAGTGACAGGAAATCACTCGACTTTTACCGAGTCCTATTAAGCATTGCAACTACTCGAATCTAACAGACTAGTGTTCATCTCAAAGGAACTATGTCATGCATCTATGGTTGCAAACAACTCCTATACGTAAATGCACATTCATAAGAAGGAAGGCATGTGCAAGTTTGGAAAGATGGGTTCATGCTCCGGGGCCTGCCTTCAAGCGGAGTGGAGGGAAACTGGTCTTCAGCGGGGGCTGCTTCGGCTTCGGGGATTGGCGGCTCTGCTACAGCTCCGTCTTCAGGCGTTGGGTGTAGCTCGTAGACGCCGTCGGCGAGATGTAACTCTACACGAATGCAATGCAGGAGTTGACACTTAGACTGTTATTTCAACAACACTTGCAAGATTAAGCTCAGACACTTGCAACAAAGCTACAAAAAAGGTGGGGGAGTTCAACTTTAGTTGGTGGTGTTGGGATACGAGGTAGGCTACGCTAGCGCAAATCAAAATTTCTACCGCGTATAACCAGGAAGAACTGCCGTATAAGGATCACGGGATTACCACTCGACGCACTACTGGTGCGGAAGATGTAGATATGCGTCGGTGCAGTGAAGACGATCACGTAAGCGTACGTAGTCGATCACGTCCAGCAGCTCCTCAGCAGCTCGTCCACGTGCACAGCAAGATCGCCTCCGGTACCGCGGCTCGTCGTCGGCTCGTCGTGGCTCGTCGGCGGCTCGTCGATGGCTCGTCCAAGTGCTGCAGGCGCAACACCTCCAAGGTATCCACACGTGCAGGGAGGAAGCGTCGCAAGCCGGACTGCTAGATCCGCGAGTTGCAACAGGCGAGGGCGTGGGAGGCGCGGCAGGTGTGTTCAGCCAAAAGGTGTCAAACCCTAGGGCGCCCCCACCCCTCTATTTATAGGGGTTCCTGATGGGCCTCTGGATCCGAGGCCCATTAGTACTCCTAAACCTAATCCAACTCGGATCAGATCCGAATTGGGCTTCCAGCCCCTTAAGTGTGTGACCCTATGGGTTCGGATACGTATAGACATGGCCCGAGTACTCCTACTCGGCCCAATAGTCGGTAGCGGCCTCTAGCAAGACGTGCCAACTCCTATACGCATACGAAGATCATATCAGACGAACCATCACAACATAATATACATGCTATTCCCTTTGCCTCACGATATTTGGTCTAGCTTCAAGCCGACCGCTCTTTCTCGATCCTGTGATTCGGAATCCCTTTGTAGGTTAACTCTTAACCGTACGTAGCATGGCCATGCATTTTCTGATCCGATCACTCGAGGGGCCCAGAGATATCACTCTCAATCAGAGAGGGGCAAATCCCATCTTGATTGACCATGTCTCATAGCATGCTTCTTGACAAACCCGAAAGCTACCTTTATAACTACCCTGTTACGGCGTAGCGTTTGATAGCCCCTAAGTAGGTCAATCCACATCTAGAATACATGCGACAATCTCAGGTCTAAGGACAAAGCGTATATGTTGTTTAAAGAGAGAACTACTTCTCGTGTTGGGTCAGTCCTAACACATGTCTCCACATGTGTCCACATTATTAGTTCAACATCTCCATGTCCATGACTTGTGAAACATAGTCATCAACTAATACATGTGCTAGTCTAATTATTCATGTGTGTCCTCACATGAACTCCGACTAGGGACAACTTTAGAATAACCATACAAGTAAAGAGTTTCACATACAATTCACATAATTGCAAATCAATTCAAGTAGCCTTTAATGGATATTCAATGAACACAATATACAAATCATGGATACAAATGGAATATCATCATCTCTATGATTGCCTCTAGGGCATACCTCCAACAGTCTCCCACTTGCACTAGAGTCAATCTAGAAGGTAC
>NC_028458.1:38263290-38264591 GCF_000263155.2 Setaria italica
AAGCCATAGAGTGCAAGTGGATCTATAAGAAGAAAAAGGACATGGATGGAAATGTTCACATCTACAAAGCACGACTTGTCGCAAAAGGTTTTCGACAAGTTCAAGGAGTTGACTACGACGAGACCTTCTCGCCCGTAGTGATGCTTAAGTCCATTCGGATTATTCTAGCTATAGCTGCATATTTCGATTATGAGATATGGCAGATGGATGTCAAGACAGCTTTCCTGAATGGAAACCTAGCTGAGGACGTGTATATGATACAGCCCGAGGGTTTTGTCGATCCGAAAAATGCTGGAAAGGTATGCAAGCTTCAGAGATCCATTTATGGATTGAAGCAAGCATCTAGGAGTTGGAACATTCGTTTTGATGAAGTGGTCAAAGGGTTTGACTTCACCAAAAACGAAGAAGAGTCTTGTGTTTACAAGAAGGTTAGTGGGAGCTCTGTAGTATTTCTAATCTTATATGTGGATGACATATTACTGATTGGAAATAACATTCCTATGCTTGAGTCCGTAAAGACTTCACTAAAAAATAGTTTTTCGATGAAGGACTTGGGGGAAGCGGCATATATTCTGGGTATTAAGATCTATAGAGATAGATCGAGAAGGCTTATAGGTTTGAGCCAAGATACTTATATTGACAAAGTGTTGAAGCGGTTCAGCATGGAAGAGGCAAAGAAAGGGTTCTTGCCTATGTCACATGGCATACATCTCAGCAAGACTCAGTGTCCTTCGACTGCTGATGAGCGGGATCGCATGAGTAGAGTGCCATATGCCTCGGCTATTGGATCTATCATGTATGCAATGATAAGTACTCGCCCAGATGTTTCATATGCGCTAAGTATGACAAGTAGACACCAATCTGATCCAGGTGAGAGTCACTGGACAGCGGTGAAAAACATTCTTAAGTACTTGAGAAGGACTAAAGATATGTTCCTCGTCTATGGAGGTCAGGAGGAGCTCGTTGTAACAGGTTACACCGATGCTAGTTTCCAAACCGACAGAGATGATTCAAAGTCGCAATCAGGATTTGTGTTCACGCTAAATGGTGGTGCTGTTAGTTGGAAGAGTTCCAAGCAGGAGACGGTGGCCGATTCTACGACAGAAGCCGAGTACATCGCGGCTTTGGAAGCCGCGAAGGAAGGGTGTTTGGATAAGGAATTTCCTCATTGAGCTTGGTGTGTTCCCGAATGCGTCCAGCCCATTGATCTCTACTGTGATAATAATGGGGCAATTGCGCAGCAAGAGCAGGACACAGAGACAACACGTATGCGGCGATTCACGTAATGCGGCGATTTCATC
>NC_028458.1:38264815-38445834 GCF_000263155.2 Setaria italica
TCTCTACTGTGATAACAATGGGGCAATTGCGCAAGCAAAGGAGCCAAGGAACCACCAGAAGAACAAACACGTAATGCGGCGATTTCATCTCATTCGAGACTTCGTTAACCGGGGTGAGATCAAGATATGCAAAATACACACGGATCTGAACATTTCTGATCCGTTGACAAAACCACTCCCGCAGGCTAAGCATGATGCGCATGTAAGAGCTATGGGTATTAGGTACCTTCTAGATTGACTCTAGTGCAAGTGGGAGACTGTTGGAGGTATGCCCTAGAGGCAATCATAGAGATGATGATATTCCATTTGTATCCATGATTTGAATATTGTGTTCATTGAATATCCATTAAAGGCTACTTGAATTGATTTGCAATTATGTGAATTGTATGTGAAACTCTTTACTTGTATGGTTATTCTAAAGTTGTCCCTAGTCGGAGTTCATGTGAGGACACACATGAATATTAGACTAGCACATGTATTAGTTGATGACTATGTTTCACAAGTCATGGACATGGAGATGTTGAACTAAAAATGTGGACACATGTGGAGACATGTGTTAGGACTGACCCAACACGAGAAGTAGTTCTCTCTTTAAACAACATATACGCTTTGTCCTTAGACCTGAGATTGTCGCATGTATTCTAGATGTGGATCGACCTACTTAGGGGCTATCAAACGCTACGCCGTAACAGGGTAGTTATAAAGGTAGCTTTCGGGTTTGTCAAGAAGCATGCTATGAGACATGGTCAATCAAGATGGGATTTGCCCCTCTCTGATTGAGAGTGATATCTCTGGGCCCCTCGAGTGATCGGATCCGAAAAAATGCATGGCCATGCTACGTACGGTTAAGAGTTAACCTACAAAGGGATTCCGAATCACAGGATCGAGAAAGAGCGGTCAGCTTGAAGCTAGACCAAATATCGTGAGGCAAAGGGAATAGCATGTATATTATGTTGTGATGGTTCGTCTGATATGATCTTCGTATGCGTATAGGAGTTGGCACGTCTTGCTAGAGGCCGCTACCGACTATTGGGCCGAGTAGGAGTACTCGGGCCATGTCTATACGTATCCGAACCCATAGGGTCACACACTTAAGGGGCTGGAAGCCCAATTCGGATCTGATCCGAGTTGGATTAGGTTTAGGAGTACTAATGGGCCTCGGATCCAGAGGCCCATCAGGAACCCCTATAAATAGAGGGGTGGGGGCGCCCTAGGGTTCACACCTCTTGGCTGAACACTCTTGCCGCGCCTCCCACGCCCTCGCCTGTTGCAACTCGCGGATCTAGCAATCCGGCTTGCGACGCTTCCTCCCTGCACGTGTGGATACCTTGGAGGTGTTGCGCCTGCAGCACTTGGACGAGCCGCCGACGAGCCGCCGACGAGCCACGACGAGCCGACGACGAGCCGCGGCACCGGAGGCGATCTTGCTGTGCACGTGGACGAGCTGCTGAGGAGCTGCTGGACGTGATCGACTACGTACGACTACGTTGATCGACTACGTACGACTACGTGATCGTCTTCACTGCACCGACGCATATCTACATCTTCCGCACCAGTAGTGCGTCGAGTGGTAATCCCGTGATCCTTATACGGCAGCTCTTCCTGGTTATACGCGGTAGAAAATTTTGTTTTGCGCTAGCGTAGCCTACCTCGTATCCCAACAATGAAATCGCCGCATTACGTGTTTGTTCTTCTGGTGGTTCCTTGGCTCCTTTGCTTGCGCAATTGCCCCATTGTTATCACAGTAGAGATTCAATGGGCTGGACGCATTCGGGAACACACCAAGCTCAATGAGGAAATTCCTTATCCAAACACCTTCCTTCGCGGCTTCCGAAGCCGCGATGTACTCGGCTTCTGTCGTAGAATCGGCCACCGTCTCCTGCTTGGAACTCTTCCAACTAACAGCACCACCATTTAGCGTGAACACAAATCCTGATTGTGACTTTGAATCATCTCTGTCGGTTTGGAAACTAGCATCGGTGTAACCTGTTACAACGAGCTCCTCCTGACCTCCATAGACGAGGAACATATCTTTAGTCCTTCTCAAGTACTTAAGAATGTTTTTCACCGCTGTCCAGTGACTCTCACCTGGATCAGATTGGTGTCTGCTTGTCATACTTAGTGCATATGAAACATCTGGGCGAGTACTTATCATTGCATACATGATAGATCCAATAGCCGAGGCATATGGCACTCTACTCATGCGATCCCGCTCATCAGCAGTCGAAGGACACTGAGTCTTGCTGAGATGTATGCCATGTGACATAGGCAGAACCCTTTCTTTGCCTCTTCCATGCTGAACTGCTTCAACACTTTGTCAATATAAGTATCTTGGCTCAAACCTATAAGCCTTCTCGATCTATCTCTATAGATCTTAATACCCAGAATATATGCCGCTTCCCATAAGTCCTTCATCGAAAAACTATTTTTCAGTGAAGTCTTTACGGACTCAAGCATAGGAATGTTATTTCCAATCAGTAATATGTCATCCACATATAAGATTAGAAATACTACAGAGCTCCCACTAACCTTCTTGTAAACACAAGACTCTTCTTCGTTCTTGGTGAAATCAAACCCTTTGACTACTTCATCAAAACGAATGTTCCAACTCCTAGATGCTTGCTTCAATCCATAAATGGATCTCTGAAGCTTGCATACCTTTCCAGCATTTTTCGGATCGACAAAACCCTCGGGCTGTATCATATACACGTCCTCAGCTAGGTTTCCATTCAGGAAAGCTGTCTTGACATCCATCTGCCATATCTCATAATCGAAATATGCAGCTATAGCTAGAATAATCCGAATGGACTTAAGCATCACTATGGGCGACAAGGTCTCGTCGTAGTCAACTCCTTGAACTTGTCGAAAACCTTTTGCGACAAGTCGTGCTTTGTAGATGTGAACATTTCCATCCATGTCCTTTTTCTTCTTATAGATCCACTTGCACTCTATGGCTTTAACACCATCAGGCGGGTCAACCAAGTTCCAAACTTGATTGTCTCCCATGGACTCTATTTTGGATTGCATGGCACTCTGCCATTTTTCGGAGTCTTGGTCCATCATTGCTTCTGCATATGTCGCAGGCTCATCATTGTCCAACAATAATATTTCTCGCATTTCGCGGAGCCTTGCTGACCTTCGTGGTTGTGGCGGTGCTTCTCTTGCCATGGGTATCTCAACTTGTTCTGCTACGTTAGCATCACTCATTGATTCTTGCCCGATTGGCTCATCTTGAACTTCTTCAAGATGCACTGTCTTTCCACTCTTTTCTCCTTTGAGAAACTCTTTCTCTAGGAAAACCCCGTTCCGAGCGACAAACACTTTGCCTTCTGATCGGTTGTAGAAATAATATCCCAAAGTTTCCTTTGGATATCCCACGAAAATGCACTTATCCGACTTGGGTGTGATCTTGTCCGACTGAAGTCGCTTGACAAACACTTCACATCCCCAAATCTTTAGAAAAGACAAACTAGGAACCTTTCCAGTTCACATCTCATATGGTGTCTTAACTACGGATTTAGATGGTACCCTATTAAGTGTGAAAGCTGCTGTTTCTAGAGCGTATCCCCAAAATGACAACGGTAGGTCCGACTGGCTCATCATTGATCGAACCATGTCTAACAAAGTTCGATTACGTCGCTCGGACACACCGTTTCTCTGAGGTGTTCCAGGCGGCGTAAGTTGTGGAACAATTCCGCAACTCTTTAGATGATTGCTAAACTCGTGGCTCAAATACTCGCCTCCACGATCAGATCGTAAGGCCTTAATTTTCTTGCCACGCTGATTTTCAACTTCATTCTGAAATTCCTTGAACTTTTCAAAGGTCTCAGACTTGTGCCTCATCAAGTAGACATAGCCATATCTACTAAAATCATCAGTGAAAGTTATGAAGTATTGGAATCCTCCTCTAGCCGTCGTGCTCATTGGTCCGCATACATCACTATGTACGAGTTCCAACAAGTCTACTGCTCTCTCAGGAAATCCTATGAAAGGCGTCTTGGTCATCTTGCCTAGCAAGCAAGCCTCACATGTCTCGTATGATTCAAAATCAAACGAAGTTAGAAGTCCATCAGAATGGAGCTTCTTCATGCGTTTATCACTTATATGACCCAAACGACAATGCCACAAGTAGGTAGGACTCAAATCATTAGGCCGAGGCCTTTTAGCACTTACATTACAGACAGGTGAACCATCAAGATTTAAAACAAATAATCCATTCACAATGGGTGCAAAAGCCATAAACATATTATTCTTAGAGATCACACAACCATTGTTTTCACTCGCAAATGAATAACCATCCTTCATCAAACATGAAGGAGATAAAATGTTTCGACTTAAACTAGGAACAAAATAACAATTATTCAACTCCATAATAAATCCTGACGGGAGGTGGAGTTGCATCGTCCCGACGGTCAAAGCAGCAACTCTTGCATTATTGCCCACGCGGAAATCAACTTCTCCTCTTTCCACGCTTCTACTTCTTATCATTCCCTGCATCGAATTGCAAATATGAGCAACCGATCCGGTATCAAATACCCAAGAATTAATAACTGTATCAGCGAGAAATATGTTGTCTATAACATAAACAACAAGCGTACCTGAGGTAGAAGTACTCTTACTTCCGCCGTTCTTCAACGAAGCTAGGTACTGCTTGCAGTTTCTCTTCCAGTGACCAAGTTCATGACAGTAAAAGCACTCTTTATCTGGAGCAGGTCCAGGTCCAGCTTTAACCTTGGGCGGTGGGTTTGGCTTGGACGTTCCAGCCTTGCCCTTCTTCTTCCAAGAATTGCCCTTCTTCTTAAAGCTAGGCTTGTTCTGTATCGCCATCACATGGCTGGTACTAGCGCTTTTCTTTATGTCAGCCTCTGCTGTCTTAAGCATACCACACAGCTCATTCAGACCCTTCTCCGTCCCATGCATATGGTAGTTCGAGATGAAGTTCCCATAGCTAGCCGGAAGAGATGAAAGAATGAAATCAGTGGCCAACTCTTGGCCCAGTGGGAAGCCTAGCTTCTCCAACCGTTGAGTGTAACCAACCATCTTGATTACGTGTGGTCCTACTGCTGCGCCTTCTGCTAGCTTGCTCTCAACAAAGGCCTTAGACACATTGAACCTTTCAGTCCTGGCCTGTGTTTGGAACATGTCTCTAAGCGCCACGATCATATCGTGCGCCTCATGGTTTGTTTCGAACTGCATCTGCAGCTCGGGTTCCATGCAAGCAAGCATAAGGCAGCTTACTTCAAGGTTAGCATCACATGCCTTCTTGTAAGCATTCTTAGCAGCAGCGGGTACATCCTCAGCAGGTTCTTCTGGTAGTGGGTTGTCTAGAACATCTTCCTTTTTCTCAGCCCTGAGAACAATTCTCAGGTTGCGGATCCAATCCGAGTAGTTTGTTCCATTCAACTTGTCCTTCTCAAGGACCGAACGCAAAGCAAACGATGTGGTGGTGTTGCTAGGTGCCATTTAATCTACAACAAAAGTAATGCAAAATACACTAAGACAAACGTATCCATGATAGAGCAAATTACATTAAACTATTTTAACAGAATCTACTCCCACTAAAATCAATATCCCTCTATTGAAACTTAGTGATTCAGGATCCACAACTAACAAGTCTACTAGTGAGCTTTAGCATCACCGCTAGCAAACGAGGTAGATCGGTAAGCAACTTTTGCTAATCATATCACATATGACTCCTGTTGTTGGGTGACATCTCTATGTCTCGGCGCCCAACCTTTATGCCCCAAGGTCCTTAACCGTTAAGATATCCTTGTTAAGCAAACCAACCCTTATGCGTGTAAGTGTCCGACACAAACCCGTCTAGTCAAGGAAAACTAGTGGCACCCTAATTTCATAGACCCACCACTAATTGTACAAGACATGGGACGGTGCAAGTTTTAGTTGGGAGGGCATACTAACTTAAACTTTGTGAGGGATCGTTCTACTTCTAACATCACAGCATGCAGAAAGTAAAACATAAACAGAATAGCATTCACACAGTTGTGACACAGTATGGCCCGTTTTTCATATGGTGATCTCCATCTCCATAGAACCTGTTCACCATGGTGATCTCCATCTCCATGTTCCATGTGCGCCATCCTCCTGGTGATGAGTCCTCCAAGAACTAGAGCATGCTATTACGCCTAATAGCTAGTAAAGAATCTAGTAATGAAGATTACATAGTTGCTTGGATCATCACAGATTGGTACGCAGACCATTAAATACAATAAAGTGACAACACATATGGCTCCTGCCGTGTTGCCGTACGCGCGACACGCAGGTCACGAATGAGTTACACACATGCATCACATACACAAGGGGCCATACTGATCACAAGATACATACATCCTGCAAAAGAGAGTTAGGCGTCCTAACGTTCCAAACTTCGGAGGCCCGAAACTCCATCTTCCAAGCCGAATTTGGGAAATCTAATTTCGCGGAAAACGGCGAAGCGGTTGAATTTCATGTGTAACTTTTTCTGTAGATCAATTTTCGTATAGAAATCGCCCCGATCCGAGATCGTACCGAAAAGTTACGGCTGATTTACCGAAGCATGCGCATACGGCAAAATCCCGACCCCGGCAGTAGATCACATCTACTATTGCACATCTAATGCGCCTGGCGTATGACCTTAGATCTCGATTTGACCAATCATATTGATCTTCCCTCACTGCAACTGGATTTACGTGTATCACTTAACTCCGATGGCGGAAACCGACCGGTAGGAGTATGTCGTTACACTACCATTGCAGCAAGGGCACGAAATCAGGACATAGATCAAACAGAGAACTCGCATATCTCCATATGCACACATCCCGAATCCAAAACTAAGCAGCTACGGCTTTGATACCACTGTTGGGATACGAGGTAGGCTACGCTAGCGCAAATCAAAATTTCTACCGCGTATAACCAGGAAGAACTGCCGTATAAGGATCACGGGATTACCACTCGACGCACTACTGGTGCGGAAGATGTAGATATGCGTCGGTGCAGTGAAGACGATCACGTAGTCGTACGTAGTCGATCACGTCCAGCAGCTCCTCAGCAGCTCGTCCACGTGCACAGCAAGATCGCCTCCGGTACCGCGGCTCGTCGTGGCTCGTCGGCGGCTCGTCGATGGCTCGTCCAAGTGCTGCAGGCGCAACACCTCCAAGGTATCCACACGTGCAGGGAGGAAGCGTCGCAAGCCGGACTGCTAGATCCGCGAGTTGCAACAGGCGAGGGCGTGGGAGGCGCGGCAGGTGTGTTCAGCCAAAAGGTGTCAAACCCTAGGGCGCTAAGCTCAACAAGACTTAACCGACCGGTGGGAAAAACTACTCCACCACATGTAGACATGCAAGGCTCTTTGGCTGAGGGGTTTTGTTTGCCAAAAGCGACTATGTTAGGTCCTTACTTTCAAAGTTTTAGCTCAGATTCTAAGTGCATTAACCAGTCTATGTTGGCAACTTACACTAAGCAAGCATAGATCCAACTTTATGTATATAAGCTCATCATCAAGATCATGTCCAGAGACAGTGGAGTGACCGGTCACATCCAGGTTCAATCAGGTACTAGGCTTCCCCATCCCATAATGGGTATGAGATTAGTACTTTCAAACACTTGATCACGAACACCACCACTGTCGGGCCTTAACAGATTCAATAAATAGACGGGGCGATCAACCGACCACCAAAAGAGTTAACCATAACCCTGCCCCGTCCATCATCCTTATAGTTGTAAACGAAAGAGAACATCCAACTCCTATAACTCGCGAGTGACAGGAAATCACTCGACTTTTACCGAGTCCTATTAAGCATTGCAACTACTCGAATCTAACAGACTAGTGTTCATCTCAAAGGAACTATGTCATGCATCTATGGTTGCAAACAACTCCTATACGTAAATGCACATTCATAAGAAGGAAGGCATGTGCAAGTTTGGAAAGATGGGTTCATGCTCCGGGGCCTACCTTCAAGCGGAGTGGAGGGAAACTGGTCTTCAGCGGGGGCTGCTTCGGCTTCGGGGATTGGCGGCTCTGCTACAGCTCCGTCTTCAGGCGTTGGGTGTAGCTCGTAGACGCCGTCGGCGAGATGTAACTCTACACGAATGCAATGCAGGAGTTGACACTTAGACTGTTATTTCAACAACACTTGCAAGATTAAGCTCAGACACTTGCAACAAAGCTACAGAAAAGGTGGGGGAGTTCAACTTTAGTTGGTGGTGTTGGGATACGAGGTAGGCTACGCTAGCGCAAATCAAAATTTCTACCGCGTATAACCAGGAAGAACTGCCGTATAAGGATCACGGGATTACCACTCGACGCACTACTGGTGCGGAAGATGTAGATATGCGTCGGTGCAGTGAAGACGATCACGTAAGCGTACGTAGTCGATCACGTCCAGCAGCTCCTCAGCAGCTCGTCCACGTGCACAGCAAGATCGCCTCCGGTACCGCGGCTCGTCGTCGGCTCGTCGTGGCTCGTCGGCGGCTCGTCGATGGCTCGTCCAAGTGCTGCAGGCGCAACACCTCCAAGGTATCCACACGTGCAGGGAGGAAGCGTCGCAAGCCGGACTGCTAGATCCGCGAGTTGCAACAGGCGAGGGCGTGGGAGGCGCGGCAGGTGTGTTCAGCCAAAAGGTGTCAAACCCTAGGGCGCCCCACCCCTCTATTTATAGGGGTTCCTGATGGGCCTCTGGATCCGAGGCCCATTAGTACTCCTAAACCTAATCCAACTCGGATCAGATCCGAATTGGGCTTCCAGCCCCTTAAGTGTGTGACCCTATGGGTTCAGATACGTATAGACATGGCCCGAGTACTCCTACTCGACCCAATAGTCGGTAGCGGCCTCTAGCAAGACGTGCCAACTCCTATACGCATACGAAGATCATATCAGACGAACCATCACAACATAATATACATGCTATTCCCTTTGCCTCACGATATTTGGTCTAGCTTCAAGCCGACCGCTCTTTCTCGATCCTGTGATTCGGAATCCCTTTGTAGGTTAACTCTTAACCGTACGTAGCATGGCCATGCATTTTCGGATCCGATCACTCGAGGGGCCCAGAGATATCACTCTCAATCAGAGAGGGGCAAATCCCATCTTGATTGACCATGTCTCATAGCATGCTTCTTGACAAACCCGAAAGCTACCTTTATAACTACCCTGTTACGGCGTAGCGTTTGATAGCCCCTAAGTAGGTCAATCCACATCTAGAATACATGCGACAATCTCAGGTCTAAGGACAAAGCGTATATGTTGTTTAAAGAGAGAACTACTTCTCGTGTTGGGTCAGTCCTAACACATGTCTCCACATGTGTCCACATTATTAGTTCAACATCTCTATGTCCATGACTTGTGAAACATAGTCATCAACTAATACATGTGCTAGTCTAATATTCATGTGTGTCCTCACATGAACTCCGACTAGGGACAACTTTAGAATAACCATACAAGTAAAGAGTTTCACATACAATTCACATAATTGCAAATCAATTCAAGTAGCCTTTAATGGATATTCAATGAACACAATATACAAATCATGGATACAAATGGAATATCATCATCTCTATGATTGCCTCTAGGGCATACCTCCAACAGGTGGAGAACAGGATGGAAGGGTCGGGTGGGGGTAAACTTGGGATCTGACCCTTAAAGTTAAGGAATAACTATGCTGGGGTCCTCAGACTTAACACAGAGAAGTCCCTGATATTTTGCACAGATACCCTCGGGTCAAGGAAAAGGATACAGCCGAGCCCTCAAGCGAGGTAGATAAGGGTCGGCGAAACAGACAGGGTCGGGCGAGAAGGAAAATGGGTCGGGCGAACCGGAAAGGGGTCGGCAGCTTACCTTCAGGTCTACTAGCAAAGTTTTGGGGTCGGGAAGGAACAGACTTGGACGGAAGATTAAAGCACTAAGGCTTGGGTGGCGGCGAGGTTTGATGGTGCTTCGGCGGTGGCGGTGCTTCTTGTGGGTAACAAGAAAGCTCTAGCACAGCGCGGAGGAGCAGACGGCTAGGTGGATTGGGGAGAAGCGGGTCTGAGTGGAGAGGGGAACTTCTCAAGAGCTCAGCAGGAGTGCTCAAGTGCTCTTAGATTATGAGTGGCGAAACAGCATGGCGAAGGAACTCCGGTGGGACTCTGGTATTCCCTTTTATAGCTGCGTGGAAGAGAGAGATTTCGAGCAGCACAAAGACCGGGAAGAGAAAGGATGAAGTGCGCTACCTTGGCGGCGATTGAGCGGCGATGGGCGGCGGAACAGAGCTTCGGAGACAAGGTGTGGTTTTGCCGGGATTTAGATTTGGCGGAGGCGAGCGTGATCTGGTCGTGTCAAGCGGCAGATTTGACTGGAGTGTGACAGGGAGAAAGGCGCTGCCAGCGAGATTGCAGCAGGCGAAGTGACAGGGCGAGCGGTGGCGCGGGCGAGCGCGAACCAGCGGCTTGCCGGGGCACATTACTGGCGAGGCGGGAAAAGGAGCTGTCACAGCCGGAGTCGGGGTTGGCGAGGGAGGTATCGTCGCGGGGCAAGCTCGTGGGCGGCGCAACTGTGGAGGGGCGGAAAAACCGGAAGGCATCGGGGCTTGCAGCTGGGGATCCGCGCGAGATGATGGGCGCGGGTCGCGAGGCGGTCTGAAGCAGCAGCGGCAAAACTCTGCCACGGCGGCGACGGGGCACCTTGGCGCGGCGGGCGAGGGCACCAGCAAGACGAGGCGAAGCAGAAAGGGTTGCAGGAGGCTTCCGCTGATTGGGGAGAAGGGCGCGCTGATCCATCCTGTCGCGGCCGGCGACTGGGCCAGGCGGCGGGCGTCGGAGAGATCAAGCCACGCGGCGGGGGAGCTTTGAAGCGGGCGCAGGCTGCTCAGGTGCGTCTGTCTCGAGAGAACCGGGGAAGAGATTTGCGGGTCCACCAGTCAGGCTCTTGTTCTCTACTGCCCCAAGATTCGAAGGAACACTGCCTTTGGACTTAGAAAGAACCGGCGGTTTGGTTTGGGTTTTCAGGGGTCGGGACTGAGAACCGGATCTTGTGCGCTTGAGCTTAGGAAAGCTGAGTCAGCGGGATTAGGGACTCGGATTCAAGATTAACTCAGCTGATTAACCCAGGTCGTTACAGCCTACCCCTCTTAAAAGAATCTCGTCCCAAGATTCGGGTGTAAGGGTAACCAGTGGGGTGTACAGTCCTTACCTCTTGGGTTGGAAAAAAAACCTCGAAAGTGTTTGTTCAGATACTCTTCTGTTTCCCAGGTTGCTTCTTCCTCTGTGTGGTTGTTCCATAGTATCTTGTACATTTTCACAGTTTGTCGTCAGGTACGTCTTTCCTTTCGGTCGAGGACCTTGACTGGATACTCGGTGTAAGTCAGGTCGGGCTTGATTTGAAGTTGGTCCTGTTCCAAGACCTCGGTTGGAACTTGGACACATTTCTTCAGTTGGGATACATGGAAAACATTATGTATGGCTGAAAGCTGTTTTGGGAGTTGGATCCGGTAAGCAACGGGTCCACAAATTTCCACAATTTCATAGGGACCAATGTAACGGGGAGCCAATTTTCCCTTTACTCCAAACTGTTGCACTCCTTTGGTCGGGGAGACTCAAAGATATACGTGATCACCAAGGTCAAACTACAGGGGTCTCCTTCTCCTGTCAGAGTAACTCTTCTGTCGAGATTGGGCGGCCTTGAGATTTGCTTGGATTATCTTCACTTGCTCTTCCGCTTCTACTACTAAATCAGGGCCATAGGTCTGTCTTTCTCCAACTTGTGACCAATTCAATGGCGTCCGACATTTCCGACCATATAGGGCTTCAAATGGTGCCATCTTCAAGCTATTGTGGTAGCTATTGTTATAGGAAAACTCTGTCAAGGGTAAGCACTTATCCCAATTTTTATCATAATGAATGACACAAGCTCTTAACATATCTTCAAGGATTTGATTTACTCTTTCGGTCTGACCATCGGTTTGAGGATGATAGGTTGAGCTACGAATGAGCTGGGTGCCAAGCGATGCTTGTAGCTGTTCCCAAAAACGTGCTACAAACTGAACACCTCGATCAGATATGATCGTTCTAGGCACACCGTGCAAGGAAACAATACGATCAAGATACAACTCCGCATATTTCTTGGTCAGGTAGGTGGTGTGAACAGGAAGAAAGTGGGCAGACTTGGTAAGACGATCCACAATAACTCAAATGGAGTCATGTCGCTGCGATGTAAGGGGCAGTCCAACAATGAAATCCATACTGATGTCTTCCCATTTCCAAGAGGGAATAGGTAGTGGCTGCAGGGTACCTGATACCTTCAAATGGCTAGCTTTGACATGTTGGCAAGTGTCACATTCCGAAACATAGCGTGCAATCTCTGGCTTCATTCCACTCTACCAGAAATTTTGATGGAGATCATGATACATCTTATTGCTGCCAGGATGGATCGAGAACTTGGAGAGATGAGCTTCATCTAGGATTTGCTTTTTCAGATTGGGGTCGGATGGTACAACAAGTCGATTTCCATAATACACTCTCCCATTCTCATCCTATCGGAATTGCTTGTACCCTTCATCCTTCCATGAAATCTTCCTTTTGATTCGCCTTACTTTCTTATCCTCTAATTGTGCTGACCCAATTTGGTCCTCCAAAATAGACTCAAGGGATATACGGTCGAGGGTTCCATGGGAAACAATTTCCAAACTGAGCTTTCTCATTTCCTGGCACAGGGTCTCTGTGAAGTTGGTTGCCGTCAAGCAATTGCAGTGGGCCTTGCGGCTAAGAGCATCGGCCACCACGTTGGCCTTGCCAGGATGATAATGCACTTCCAAATCATAATCCTTTATCAACTCCAACCATCTTCTTTGGCGCATGTTGAGGTCGGCCTGAGTGAAGATGTACTTGAGACTCTTGTGATCGGTGTAGATGTTGCAGTGGGTGCCCATCAGATGGTGTCTCCATATCTTTAAGGTATAAATCACTGCTGCCAACTCAAGATCATGGGTCGGATAGTTCAGCTCATGAGGTCGCAATGCCCGTGAGGCATAGGCAATGACTCGGTGGTCTTGCATAAGAACACACCCAAGTCCAGTGCCAGAGGTGTCGCAGTATACGTCAAATGGCCTAGAAGAGTCGGGTTGAGCTAAAACTGGGGCTGAGGTCAGCAGGTGTTTCAAGGTGTGGAAAGCTTCTTCACACTTGTTGCTCCACACAAATTTGACCTCCTTCTTCAGCAGCTCAGTCATCGGCTTAGCTATCTTGGAGAAATCCGGAATGAAACGCTGATAGTAGCCTACTAGTCCAAGAAAACTTCGGATGTGGTGAACTGATGTGCGCGGCTTCCAATCCATGACTTCCTGCACCTTGCTGGGGTCAACTGCTATGCCATCTCGAGAGATGGTGTGTCCCAAGAACTTGACACTCTCTATCCAGAATTCACACTTGGAGAACTTGGCATACAGCTGATGATCTCTCAATCGTTGAAGAACCACATGAAGATGTTCGGCATGTTCTTCCTCACTCTTAGAGTACACCAGAATATCATCAACGAACACCACCACGAACTTGTCCAGTTCAGGCATGAACACCGAATTCATGAGATACATGAAATAGGCGGGTGCATTGGTGAGTCCAAAAGACATAACCAGGTACTCGTAGAGTCCATATCTTGTGGAGAAAGCAGTTTTGGGAATGTCACAGGGTCTGATTTTGATTTGGTGGTAACCGGAATGAAGATCAATCTTGGAGAACACTCTGGCTCCAGCTAATTGATCAATTAGAACATCAATGCGGGGAAGTGGATACTTGTTCTTGATAGTCACCGCATTGAGGGGTCGGTAGTCCACACACATGTGCAGACTTTTGTCCTTCTTCTTTACGAACAGGGCTGGGCAACCCCAGGGTGAAGTACTAGGTCGGATGAAGCCTTTTTCCAATAGATCATGCAACTGGGTTTTTAGCTCGACCAGCTTGGCGGGTGGCATCCGATAGGGTCTCTTTGATATCGGAGCGGTGCCGGGCTGCAGTTCAATGGCGAACTCGATATCTCTATCTGGCGGCATGCCGGGTAAGTCATCTGGAAACACATCTGGGTACTCGCGGACAACAAGAAGGTTTTCTATCCGGGCTTCTGATACAGGGTACGCACAAGGAGTTGCGTACTCAGGGCGGGTCAAGGATAGGGTAGAGCTGCCATGAAAGGAGGAGTCGATGTGGAGAGCTCGGGCAGCTACATCTAGGACCACTTGGTGTCGGGTCATCCAATCCATCCCAAGGATGATATCTATTCCTTCTAGGTCAAGGATGATGAGATTCTCTCTAAAAAGAGTCTGGCCTAGCTGGATAGGTACAAGGTTAACTATCTTGTCTGAAGCTATCTTCCCTCCCGGGGTAGATATCACATATGACTCCTTGGTGCAACCCATGCTCAGCTTACATCTCTCGCTAGTCTCATTCCCGATGAAGCTATGTGATGCTCCCGAATCAAACAAAACAACAACAGTTTGATTATGGACAAGGAAGGTACCTGTCATTACTGGCGCACCTTCGGGGAGCTCGGTCAGGCTGGTGTAGTTGAGCTATCCTTGGTGAACTTGCACCTTGGGCCTTCTTCCTCTGTTGGCCGTGGGGTTCTGGCCAGTCCGCTAATTCTTGTTCCGGGGACAGTCCTTGGCAAAGTGCCCTTCATTTCCGCAAGTGAAACAGCGGTTGCCATTCACAAGGCGCGGCGGTGGTAAGGTCGGCCGGGGCGCCTGCGGTTGGAAACCGGGGAAACGAGGTGCCGCGGGAGGTGGAGGGCGAGCAATCCACTATCCCGACTGCTGTGGCCGGTGGGGCACCTGAGAGGGAACCATCCTTAACCTTCGAGCGGGCGGGCTCGGTAATGCTACTGAGGCTTTCCGCTTCTGGTCGGCCTTAAGGGCTTGCATGCAGTCTTCTTGAGATATGGCCAGATTCACCAACTCGTTATAGGTATCCACCTTGATGGGATTCAACCTCTCTTTAAGCTCCAGGCTCAAGCCTCTGCGGAACCTATCCCTCTTCTTTTCGTCGGTATCTGCGTGATAGCCAGCGTAGCGGCATAGGTTATTGAAGGCTTGCGCGTAGTGTAGGACGTCACGGCTTCCCTGGGTAAGGGCCAAGAACTCGTTGAGTTTGCGTTCCAGAAGACCTTCTGGAATGTGATGCCCTCTGAAATCGGTCTTGAACTTGTTCCAGCTGAAGGCATGGTCGGCCGGTAGCATGGCATGGTAGTGGTCCCACCAAAGTCGGGCGGAACCACGTAGCTGTTGAGCCGCGAATCGGGTCTTGTTCTGGTCAGGGCACGGGGCGGTGAGGAGTTCGAACTTGGATTCGATCGTATGAACCCATGCATCGGCATCGAGCGGATCTTCAGTCTTGTGGAAGGTCGGGGGCTGCGTGCTCAAGAAGTCCTCATTACGAGCAACTTGAGGTTGTTGGTGAGCCCTCCCTCCATGGGGCTGCTGTTGTTGCCCTTGTACAATGTGCCTTAGCAGCTCCGTCTGAGCCGCTAGGATGGCTTCCAGCGAAGGTGGGGGCGGAGGCGGAGGAAGATCCTGCCTCTGCTCGCTGCCACTGGGCACAGAGCCAGATCGGGTGCGGTGCGCCATCTGCAAGAGCCAACGTTCCATTAATTTCCGAAACCTCAAAAGTATTCCAATCATGTGGGAACATATACTTTAAATCCTCAAAATGCAACTCTTGCTGATAGTGTAACACAACAACCTCGGGCGAACCAAAACCGTATCCCATGGGTTCCACTATATCCGACCTTAGGTGCTCGGGTCGGACGAAGCAAAACCATGCCACAAGGGGTCAGGCGAGGCGGAGACCTGCCTCGAGGGGTCGAGCGCATTCGACCTTTCGACTCGGGGTTGGCCAAGCTTTGGACAGACCCACAAAATGGAAACTTGTGTGTGGTCACAGCACAAAACTCACACAACTTGGCATCCAAGGCGCGTCACGGAGGGTCAAAAGTCAAGTTAAAGACTGATTCCACCAAAACCATTTCATTGTTGTTCCTCCAAACATAGGAGGAACACTCAACTCAAGGCTAACCTATTACAACACGATCCAAAACTTAGGTTGCCGAGGAGTACAACAAAAGATCAGCTTCCTACAGTTTTCAACCTAAAAGTTATCTAGGTTGCCGATTGAGGGAACACTATGAGTCGGAGAAGGGGCGTCGTCATCTTCAATGTCCATACTGGATGCTCCTACTACCTCCGTAGGGTCTTCTTGTTCGTCCAGCTGCATCTCAAGGGCATGGATAGCATAGAGCTCGGCGTGGTGCTCGTCCAAATGAGATTTAGCAACTGCGAGCTCCATCTTAGCTTCCATCTTTTCTTCGGCAAGCTGGATCATGTCATCCTCCATGTCTGTCACCTCTTCCTCCAGCTCAGTAATCCTGGCCTGCATATCATGGATCTGTATGCCTCTCTGGATGAGCTGATATGATCGCTCCACCAAGTCTCTCTTGGTGGCGTTGAAATGCCCTTGGGTGTCTATGGCTATCCGAGCCAAGACAGCCATAGCTTGGCCTTGAAGCTTAATCAGCCGGTACAGGGCTGACATGCACTGGGTGGTGGTAGAGAGGGTGACCAACGAGTGGGAGGTTGCCAACACCTCCATGTTGTTGACGCGGTCAAGCCAGGCTGGATCCAGCCGATCCTTGGTGGGAAACAAGCCGATTGGGTCCAAAGTGACCTCAAGCGGGTGTAGCCGGCAAAACTGGGTGAGGGCCTGCAGGGCAGCCGACTCCCAAGTGTCCTCCAGAGCATGACCGTAAGTCAAAACTTCGAGCGGGGGCCACTCGGGCTGTACAGGGGTTACCTGCATGTTGCATCTCTGCACTCCGTGCTCCTGGTACTCCCGTCCCACATACAGAGGCGGGAACTAGTACCCAAACCATCTTAAGGTATCCCACAAAATAGCAGGAAAACCCTCAAAGTGTAGGCACGTAGAGTGGGAAATGCCGTCAGCGCCGTAAAACACGTGTCCGGGGGCAGCCATCTGGAACCAAGAACCGAAACAACGTGAGATAGAAACCCCAAGTAGAACAAATCGAGCAGGAAAAGCACTCGGACTTTCACCAGGGCGCAAACTGGAAAGGTAGCTAGAAATCCTTAAAGCGAAGAGGAGCTTTTCCATGGCAAGGTTGTTTTAGGGAGGTGGTTTTACAGATTTTAGTTCATGACGCATGCACGACCTACTTCGTCCTCTTAACCAAAACAACTGCCAAAACTTTGGTCTTACGCAGTCAGTGCTGGTGGCAAGGCAACCAGTACGTCTCTCCCTGTAATAGCTAGTCAATTTCTAACAGCGTCTCCCTAAGCGAACGCGGTTAGTGTACCTCAGAAAACACAGCCACCTGAACCTTTCGTGCCAGCACCCACGAAAGCGTCCCCAAGCATTACCATTTACTATAGAAATGGCACCCATGCGTTTAATGCTGCATGGACAGCACAACAACCGTGGAAATAGGTCCCTTTTGAATGGAACCATATAACCCTTCGCATACTCGAGATGCAGAATCTGCGCACGTATAATAGACGTGGGCGAACAACCGTGATGATAGGCTCATTGGAATCGAACCATACCACCCTTCGTATGAATTAACATACGGAACCTGCGCACGTATGATAGACGTGGGTGAAACAACCGCGATGATAGGGTCCTTTGAATAGAACTCCCTATCAACCCTCGCATACTCGTGATGCAGAACTCGGCACATGTATGATACACGTGGTGAAGTGCTGGGGGTTAGCAGAATAACCAATAAGTAATAGCCACCTAAAATAACCCCAAAATCCCCTAGGGCCTCTCGTACTAAAGTCATCCTTAACGATCGTACGAGATTTTTCAATATGTTTCTTGCAATTTTTATTCAAAAAAGACGTGTTTTTGGGACCCATTGTTTTCTCTATCCTGCTAAACCAGCTCTGGTACCAGCTGTGGCGGAACACCGTGGATTAACTTTACTAAAGCACGGTTAAGTCGCTTGACATGCGATACTCATGCCTTAATCAAGTTAACTTGATGTGCCGTCGGATTTCATCCGATTTAACACTTAACAGGACCGAGTTAGCATAGCTCACATGAAGGTGAGTGGTTCCAGAGAATACAACGGATCCACCATTTGATTAACAATTCATGACACACTGGTTAAAAATCAGAGTTTTACAAGTTCTGAAGGAAACAACAGATGATAAAAACATTGCGGAAGCTATCGTCGGGGTCGGATGTCCCTGGTGAGGCTAGCTAGGACATCAATGATCCCATTCCCCGCCGTCCGAGGAAGGATCCCACTCGACCGTCCACCCAGGAGGGAGCTGGGGCGGCCAAGTACCAACAGCAAGCTCGGAAGCTGCAACTTCACCTGAAAAGAGAAGCCACAAATAAGGCTGAGCTGCTAAGCTCAACAAGACTTAACCGAACAGTGGGAAAAACTACTCCACCACATCTAGACATGCAAGGCTCTTTGGCTGAGGGATTTTGTTTGCCAAAAGCGACTATGGTAGGTCCTTGCTTTCAAAGTTTTAGCTCAGATTCTAAGTGCATTAACCAGTCTATGTTGGCAACTTACACTAAGCAAGCATAGATCCAAGTTTATGTATATAAGCTCATCATGAAGACCATGTCATCATCAGACTCCTTTATTACTTAGTGTAGCATTGCGATCAAGCAGTCTGAAATGTGAGAGGCAGACAAATCGATTCAAGTTCTTTAACCATGCATGGTGAACCTAACCTCACAACATCCGCGCACCACCGAGGGTCGCTTCCTGTGTCAGCCTTCCCCATCAATTCCCTAACCCGTGTCGGGTCCACTTCCCTTGGTGCAAGGTTCCACAGACCCGGCCTCTGCTATTCTGTGACCACACTTGCCACCACGTGCGGCCGCAGGGGAACTCCGTTCCAAAGACAGTGGAGTGACCGCTCACGTCCAGGTTCAATCAGGTACTAGGCTTCCCCATCCCATAATGGGTATGAGATTAGTACTTTCAAACACTTGATCACGAACACCACCACTGTCGGGCCTTAACAGATTCAATAAACAGATGGGGCGATCAGCCGACCACCAAAAGAGTTAACCATAACCCTGCCCCGTCCATCGTCCTTATAGTTGTAAACGAAAGAGAACATCCAACTCCTATAACTCGCGAGTGACAGGAAATCACTCGACTTTTACCGAGTCCAATTAAGCATTGCAACTACTCAAACCTAATAGACTAGTGTTCATCTCAAAGGAACTATGTCATGCATCTATGGTTGCAAACAACTCCTATACGTAAATGCACATTCATGAGAAGGAAGGCATGTGCAAGTTTGGAAAGATGGGTTCATGCTCCAGGGCTTGCCTTCAAGCGGAGTGGAGGGAAACTGGTCTTCAGCGGGGGCTGCTTCGGCTTCGGGGATTGGCGGCTCTGCTACAGCTCCGTCTTTAGGCGTCAGGTGTAGCTCGTAGACGCCATCGGCGAGATGTAACTCTACACGAATGCAATGCAGGAGATGGCACTTAGACGGTTATTTCAACAACACTCCAAGATTAAGCTCAGACACTTGCAGCAAAGCTACAGAAAAGGTGGGGGAGTTCAACTTTAGTTGGTGGAGAACAGGATGGAAGGGTCGGGTGGGGGTAAACTTGGGATCTGACCCTTAAAATTAAGGAATAACTGTGCCGGGGTCCTCAGACTTAACACAGAGAAGTCCCCGATATTTTGCACAGATACCCTCGGGTCAAGGAAAACGATACAGCCGAGCCCTCGGGCGAGGTGGATAAGGGTCGGCGAAACAGACAGGGTCGGTCGAGACGGAAAAGGGGTCGAGTGAATCGGAAAGGGGTCGGCAGCTTACCTTCAGATCTACTGGCAAAGTTTTGGGGTCGGGAAGGAACAGACTTGGATGGAAGATTAAAGCACTAAGGCTTGGGCGGCGGCGAGGTTTGACGGTGCTCCGGCGGCCGCAGTGCTTCTTGTGGGTAACAAGAAAGCTCTAGCACAGCGCGGAGGAGCAGACGGCTAGGTGGATTGGGGAGAAGCGGGTCTGAGTGGAGAGGGGAATTTCTCAAGAGCTCAGCGGGAGTGCTCAAGTGCTCTTAGATTATGGGCGGCGAAACAGCGATGGCGAAGGAACTCCGATGGGACTCTGGTATTCCCTTTTATAGCTGCGTGGAAGAGAGAGATTTCGAGCAGCATGAAGACCGGGAAGAGAAAGGATGAAGTGTGCTGCCTTGGCGGCGATTGAGCGGCGATGGGCGGCGGAACAGAGCTTCGGAGACAAGGTCTTCGGCCATTGGGCAATGGAGACAAGGCGGCGCAGGTGCGGTTTTGCCGGGATTTAGATTTGGCGGAGGCGAGCATTGTCTGGTCGCGTCAAGCGGCGGATTTGACTGGCGTGTGACAGGGAGAAAGGTGCTGCCAGCGAGGTTGCAGCAGTCGAAGTGACAGAGTGAGCGGCGGCGCGGGCGAGCGCGAACCAGCGGCTTGCCGGGGCACAAAACTGGCGAGGCGGGAAAAGGAGCTGTCGCGGCCGGAGTCGGGGTTGGCGAGGGAGGTATCGTCGCGGGGTGAGCTCGTGGGCGGCGCAACTGTGGAGGGGCGGAAAAACCGGAAGGCATCGGGGCTTGCAGCCGGGGATCCGGGCGAGATGATGGGCGCGGGTCGCGAGGCAGTCTGATGCAGCAGCGGCAAAACTCTGCCACGGCGGCGACGGGGCACCTTGGCGCGGCCGGTGAGGGCGCGAGCGAGACGAGGTGAAGCAGAAAGGGTTGCAGGGGGCTTCCGCTGCGATTGGGGAGAAGGGCGCGCTGATCCATCCTGTCGCGGCCGGCGACTGGGCGAGACGGCGGGCATCGGAGAGATCAAGCCACGTGGCGGGGGAGCTCTGAAGCGGGCGCAGGCTGCTCAGGCGCGTCTGTCTTGAGAGAACCGGGGAAGAGATTTGCGGGTCCACCAGTAAGGCTCGGGTTCTCCACTGCCCCAAGATTTGAAGGAACACTGCCTTTGCACTTAGAAAGAACCGGCGGTTTGGTTTGGGTTTCCAGGGGTCGGAACTGAGAACCGGATCTTGTGCGCTTGAGCTCAGGAAAGTTGAGTCAGCGGGATTAGGGACTCGGATTCAAGATTAACTCGGCTGATTAACCCAGGTCGTTACAGCAGGCCTCCGTCCTGTCTCGTCTCGCCCGAGGCCTCGCCGGCCGCGCCAGGCGCACTGATCGCGATCCCGCCGCGCACACCAATGCCTTCCGACCCTCCCGTCATACCCCGGCCGCGCTGCACACGCGCGCACCTCGCGACGCTGCTACCTCTGCCAACCACCACACAGGCAGTGATAGCACCTCACCCATCTCCGCAAATGCCACACCGCCGAAGCTCACCAGCGCATGCCTTTGCCCAGTAACTAGCGTGATGTGACCACACACGCGCGCAGACCTAACAGATCCGTGTGCCCAGCAAACCCGCTTTGCCCCCAGCCCCAAATCCTTGCTGCCCAACCAGGGCAAGATTGTGTCCAAGCTCGCCAATGGAGGCGCCGACCTTCCTTCTCCCACAATCTTATCCTCTCGCCCGCTCGAGCTCGTTTCCTTCCTCCGAACACTTCCGCACATCTATAAAAAGGTACCGAAGCCTTTTACTGGAGTTTCCTTCCCCACCACCGACTTTGCAGCACTACCTGCTCTGTTTTTCTCCACCGCATTTGGAGCTGCCACTCCGGCCAGCCCCGCGTAGCGACTCCTTCACCGTTAGCTTCGCCTTGGTCGCCTGGAGCTCGCCGACCCATTCGAAGATCTCGCCGACCTGCTCAAGGAGCCTCTGAGGCCCCTGTCTCGCCGGATCGCCGCCGCCAGTTTTCGCGACGCCGACCCGAGCTGCCGTTGTTCCTCGTTCCGCCTTAGCTCGTTTCTTCCCGACCTCGAGACCTCGTCAGTAGGACCATGGTGAGCTGCCAACCCCTTTCCAGCTCTTCTCGACCCTGAATCGTCCGCGAAAGCGACAGGACCTTGTCCGCGTCACCCGAGTGTTGTCCGTCTCGCCCGAGGACTCGGTTGTGTCTTTTCTTTTGACCGAGGGTATCTGTGTTAAATTCTGTGGACTTCTCTGTGTTAGATCTGAGGATCTCGGTACAGTTATTCCTTAAGTCTAAGGGTCCGAACGTAATTTTTTCCTGATTCGACTCTTTTAACTCGTTTTAAATCAACAGAAATGTGGAAAATTACATGTTAAATTGAGGAAAAATCAGAAAAATGTGAAATCACTTTGGTTGGAATCCTCGTTCTTAGTAGAATCCAATAAAGTAGGTTTCGCACCTTTTCCTATAGTTTTGCTACAGCTTTGGGTTTAAATCCTTGCAAATACTATTGAAATCACCGTCTAAGTGTCTTATCCTTGCATTGCATCTCGTGTAGAACTGAGCGTTGCCGACCACACCTACGAGCTGCATCAAGTGCTTGACGAGGACCCTGCTGCAGAGCTACTCCAAGCTGGAGCAGAGCCCGTTGCTGAACCTGCCGAAAGCCCTCAAGCTAACTTAGCGTGTGAAGGCAAGCCCCGGAGCATAACCCGGTTTTTCTAAACTTGTGCATGCCTTCTGTTGTTAATGTTTGTGCATTTACGTTTACAGGAGTTGTTTGGAAACTCTAGTTGCATGATCCTAGGTTCCTCTGTTCTGAATACTAGTATGACCGGATCTCGAGTAGCTGCTTTGCTTAAATAGGACTCGGTAAAAGTCGAGTGATTTCCTGTCACTCGCGAGTTATAGGAGTTGCTTGCTTTCTTTTTGCAACAACTATAAGGACGATGGACGGGGCAGGACCTTGTGAATTGTTTTGGTGGTCGGTGGATTGCCCCGTCTGTCTAAATGAATTTGACTAAGGTTGAGATGTGCTAGTGTTCGTGATCAAGTGTTTGAACAGTACTAATCTCATACCTAGTATGGGATGGGGAAGCCTAGTACCTGATTGAACCGGCAAGTGGCTTATACCCCTGCTGTCCTTGGAACATAGTTCTCATGGTGCATCATGTGGGTGCAAGTGTGGTCACAGTACAGTAGAGACCGGGACTATGGAGCATTGCATGCCAAAGGCGGTTTGGACCTGACACGCGCTTGGGAATTGATGGGGATGGCTGACAAGTGAAGCGACCCTTCGTGGTGCACGGATGTCGTGAGATTAGGTTCACCATACATGGTTAAGAAATTCGAATCGATTCATCTGTCTCTCATAGTTTGGGACTACTTGATCACTATGCTACACTAAGTAAGAAGAGGACATGTTGATGATGTTAATGCTGATGTTTTCTATTAATTGTTTGTATAACCATGCTTGTTCGGTATGAGTTGCAAACTTAGAATGGTTAATGAACTAGAACTCATGGCTAAAATGTTGAAAGTAAGGATCCACCACTAGTCGCTTTTGGCAAAACAACCCCTCTGGCCAAATAGCCTGCATGTCTAGGTGTTGGTGGATTAGTACCACCAACGGGTAAGTCTTGTTGAGCGTAGTCGCTCAGCCTTGTTGTGGCTTATCTTTTCAGGTTTTGCCTTGGAAGAAGGTACCTCTTAGCCCTCCCAGCTCCCTTCGGGATGGACGATCGAGTGGGCTCCCTCCTCGGACGGCGAGGATGGAGGTCACTGATGTCGTGACCGGCTTCGTCACGGTGTCGGGCGTCGATGTTTAGTTATCGTGGTTTATTTCTTCTGCTGAACACTTTGCAAACTTGTGTTGAATTTTGAACTCTGTTGTTGTAATAAACTTATGCACTTGTTAAAGAATGGACTGTTGTAATCTCTGCAACCGCTCACTCTCGGGTGAGTCCACTTTCTCGATCCTGTAGCGTGGTTTCATCGGAAAGAATCCGATAGACGACCAAATTGGCTTGATTAAGGTGCACGATCGCATGTCAGGCGACTTAAGTGTGCTTTAGCCGAGTTAATTTGAGTGGTTCTGCCACAATTACCTTGTGGCACACGAAGTCTATTCTCATGTTCTAAAGCATCTTGTAACACTAGTGCATCATGTGATGTCCCCTCCCAACCAACCAATACATAGGTGACCCGAAGATCAAAATCTATGGCAGCCATTACATTTTGAGAGGCATATGACTTCCTACCACGAAAGGATAGCTCCATATCCTTAGGAATAGAGGCTCTTACATGTGTATGTTGGCGGTGGTTAGCGCGTCAAGTTGTGAACCACAAGCGCACGGATTAGTTGTAGCTTTTCCCTTAGAGTATTCTCCCAAGGTTTATCAATTTGTGAAACAAGTGGAATGCAACACTTAACTAAGCATTAATTAAGATATCCAGAAATCTCTATGTGTATGATTAAGCATACAAAAGAACTAACTAGTCTAGGTTATTGCAGATGGAGATGTGAATGTAAACAAGGTAGATAGAACGCTTGTTCAAGGGATCTAGGATCACTTACGGGTGCAATAGCTAAGAGTGAATGAACCTGATCTAAATGTTATCCTGGGTAGATGTGAACCATGCTCAACACTCTCCCTCCCGCAGACTATCACTACACGAGGGTAATCGACTATTGAACAATAAGAACACGGTATGTTGATAGTTCTAGGCATGCAATTATGCAACCCAAAGTAACGATGGCCAGCTATTTCATATGAAAGCATTATGAATAGATAAATGATAACAAACTAATCTCAACAAAAGGTTTGGCGATTACAAATCACGATCTCCTTTCAACCCCAAGGACAAACATATACTTTACCCCATGATCTTATACATGTTGACGCACAAAGGGGACGATGATTGGGCACCAGGGGACCCCAGGCCGTTCAGCATGAGCACCTCCAAGTCCATCGACTTGGGGTGTTTCCTCCTCCTCCCGAGCTCCGCCTGGGGTGACCTTCTCCTCTCTGTTCTTGACCATGTGGTAGCGGCGGAATGGTGTATGCATAGTATTTCTTCTCTCCTCTGGCTCTTTGTTGCATGTGGTCCTTCAGGGTGTATTTATACTCCTGTCCAAGTCGGTTGGGAGGTGGCTCTTGATGAATGGATCCTGGAAAAACCCTAAGGCTTTCGTAGACTTCATGCTGAAGAAATGGGAGCGTGACCGGGGCCTAGAATAGGCCAAGCCGATTAGCCCAGAGGGACCCAGGCCGAGTGGCCTGAGCCCTTTCTAGCCCATCTGGTCCTCTCATTTCTCGTACTGGCCTTCCTTGATGATCCATGCCCAATTATGAATTAAGCTCCACATGGAAACCCTCTAGTTATGTCGTATTTCCTGTCAAAACACAATATGCTCCAAAATACAATATATATGTGATAATGAGGTTATTTCACGTGCCAAGCGGTGGGTTAGTATAAGAATTAGTCCAAAAACACCTCTTAAATAACACTAAAAAGGTGATAATAATGAGCGCCAATAGTGTATCATCAATAGCTCCAATACAATTCTATTTTATGTTCAATACATCATAGGGATTATGAACCAAATTGGGTTATATTAAGACAAATATCATAGATAAATAGTTACATGCTGCACACCTTAAAGTAAGGATCCCATATGTGGTTGCCTTGTATTTTGGTAGGAGTTTCCAATGACAGTGTACTAATTAACTCCCCTCGTAGCTCACCAGCAGCACGAAGAACCTTGTTAAAATAACGGCTTATCATTTCTCCGGATCTATCAAAATTAGTCTCAACTAATCTGTTCCTATGGTTGTGCCCCACGGTATTTAGAAACATAGCCACTTGGTGTTCAACACAACAATGGATGCTATCTTCAAGCAAACCACGGTACTTAAAAATGTAGCAAAACCAAAAGAACTTGGCTCTATTGAGTCTTAGCATGATCATCCTTCCAAATTTTGTTGTTTAGGTACTCAAGTCTCATTCTATCCCTTTCATCGATAGGCCCATAAGTAATACCTTCTCTCCTTGTAGCTTGCTTACGTTTTCTAGACTCAATAATAACCATGGCCATCATTGACAACAACATATATGCAATAGCACTACAAATTACAACCTTGGTTTATTGATCTATCTATACAAAACAAAAATTTCATTGCCAAAAGTATCATTGACATGGATGAGGGACATCTATTTACCACATGGAATTCAGGCCTATATACCACCAACTACTAGCAGTAGAACCATATATGAAAGCACATCGCAAAAAAAATTTGAAGCCTAATGAACACACATATGTAAGCAATACCAAGATTGTTACACAAATGTATTGATTCAGAAAACATGGTGGCATAATTGATGCAAAGCCATTCAAACGGTTGCTTGATGGATCAGATCGAACACACACACAACATATGGGTGAGGGTGCTAGGGTTGTCCAAAGGTGCTAGGGTTTTCCATACCTTGGGGAAATGAAGCTAAGATCCTGGTGGAGGACACGAACAGGGGAGGGCCGCGGCGCTTATGCCTCCTATGAACCGAGAGGGAGGAGCCGATGGTGAGGATCTGGGAGAGAATGGAAGGATGGGGGAGGGAAGGAGGGAGGACGGGGACAGGAGGATGCATACCAGCGAGGAGAGTCTTCCAAGAGGCCGGGATCGAATGCCATCGGTGCTTAGGAGGACAGGATTGAGTGCTAGTGGCACCCCAGGCGGAGCCCCTTTTTTCTATGCATGGGGGAAAGTAGAGACAGGAGGAAGGAGAAACGGGAGGGGAGGGGCGACCGCACGGGTGAAAAGGAATGGAGGGGTGGGCGACGACTCGTGAGGGGCACGCACTGAGCACATGATGCACCAAGTGGAACTGGGATGACCCCGTCTGCTCGTTTTGGTCGGACGGGGTCATCCTTCATTTTCAGGGTATATTCCCATTTTGGAACCATTTCATCATCTATAACTCGAAACCAAACACTATCAAATTTAGGATTGTCCCATTCCATCCCGTCCCATCATTGGAACCAAACACATGCTTAGACATCCACTTTAGGTGCTTTACATCTCTACAATTTTTCCTTCACCAATGCCCTAGGAGTATCAATGTCTTTAGTAGATCTTTCTTCTGCCAAGGAAAGGCTACTCCATATCCATGTTGCCATGCAACATAACTTGTTCGATCTACTAGAACATATCATGTCCTATCATTGGAAGAACTGGTAGCCTCAAACTTCCCGCAACAATAAAACAAGATCAATATTTATCAAATATAATCAAAAGTAGTGGCACTTATTGAAGTAGGGACACTTGTTGGAGGTTGGCAGAGTCATGTCATTTTAGGCAAAACGGATATGGTGTGTATATCTATGTAAAAGGAGAATGATGGCAGAAAAGATAAGAGCATATACCCTGTCGACCCTAGGCAGTCCAGCACCTCCATTAATTTTATTATATGACAAGTAAAGAAAATAGGAAATTTGACAATCAAATCTGAACCAAGGGAAAAACTAGTATTTCCACCACATGGAAATAGCTGCTTGAGCTAAATTTGATGGTAGTGATATTGAGGAACATACAAAATTATATTGGCATAAGAGACACAAGTACTTTTTAGAAATAGATCATACCATTATTAAAGATAAACAGTGGCAAAAAGATGTCATTAAGGAGGGCCAATGTGGATGCATCCTAGCACACGTATAAATAAAGATTGGAGCCATAGCCTCATAGACAGTGGTCACACACTTTGACTAGTGAGCGCAACCATGTATGTGTGACTGTTCATTTCAAGTACAAATCTAGAAAAATATATGGGCATTTTTAGTTGAGTTTTTTTTTGCAAGGGATGATCTCTGCTATACTGAAGGTGAGTAAAAGAAAAATGTGGTTACAAATCCTATTACAAAGGAGAATCAAATCTCACAAATGACAGACTAAGGGAAGCTGCTAGGAGTGTAGTTCTTCATCCATTGGATGACTTGATCAACGAGCATAGCCACCTTGCCTCGATCTTTTTCTTTTAGCAATGGGCTCCATTTATGCAATATGAAAGACCAGAAAACATCACTTCAGTGGGATAATTAGGGAATTTCTTTTATGGACATCTTGTTCCTTGTCATTCAAAATTGCTCATGCAAAACTTGCAAAAATTACACAATCATGACTTGAGATAGTAGTCTATCAACCCGGCGCTCCCACACGGGCTAATATTTTTTAAAATCTATACCTTGTGTTTGAAAATTATTTAGAAATTAGACTCCTAGCAAATAATCAAATTGTTTACCTACTACTCTCTCTTTTTTTAACACTTCAACATAATACCCATATAGATATGTATACTTACCTTTGTTCAATTGTGATATATTGATTTTTAATTAGTAATTACTCACATACATTCTTTCATCCATATTCACACTTTTTTCATTTTGTATCGCACCTCCATACATTGTGTTTAACATAAAAGATCAATATTTTTCATCACTTTCTCACATATATGTATAAATGGTCTACATGGTGACACCCATCATGTGTACATACCTTAACTTAGTATTTATTAACAATAACATAAATAGGTAATTTAAAATCATATATTAGTTTACTTTTGTACATTTCTATATGATGAATATGAAGATAATTAAATTAAGATTTAGGTGTTTGCTTTAGATTATTTTTAATAACAACGTATTACTTTAGAGCGTAAGAAATAGACAATTTAGAATCACATATGGGTATATATTGGGGTATATTTTTAATAATAATGGTGATTTGGATTCAAATTTAGGTTACCTCATGTTATTTTTAATAGTTGCATATGTCAGTAATATAGATGCAAATTTAAGGGCTTACTTTAAGTATTAGGGGTGAGCAATTTAGTTGTAAATTTAGAGGGTTATTTTAAATTAGTTTTATAATGGCACAAGTGAGTAATTTAGATGCAAATTAGGGTGTTAATTTAGTTTATTTTATATAATAGCATAGGCATGTGTAATTTAGATGTAGATTTAGGACGATTACTTTAGGCTATTTTCATAATGACATAGGGGGTAATTTTTTAGAATATATAATAGATTCAGTGGCTATGATGATTTGAGTCTGCCGATTGATAGCTAGATAGTTTGCTTTTTTATGACAATTTTTAGTATTTTTTTTCCAGAATATCCACCTAGGATCTAAGTGGATTCACCTGGAGGCTTAGAAGTCTCATACCAAATTTCCCATTGGGCCAAGGATCCCACAATTCATCGTGAGATTCGTTGGGAACCCTTCCATACCAAAAGTGTGAAACTCGCCAAAGAACATCCAAAAAGGATGTGGTCGACACTGATTCTGTCTTACCACAGACAGCATCTAACACAACCATTCCAACCTTTTCTTTTCAGTATAACAGCACTGGTTAGCTTATCATGGAAAATCTTGAAATCTGATAGATGAATATGTTAATTTAAGAGGCAGCTTACTTTTCCACATGTTCCAACATCAGCATTCTGAACTTCAATAACATGGGTCTTGGTTGAGTTAATAATCTCACAAAGCTTAGTTGTTGTAGTTTTGTTACTTATCAAACAACCGTGTAGCTCTACTACATGTACACTGCATGCTAACTCAATGAGAGAAGCCGTCACTGAATTGCACTCTCTCATACATGTACGGACACACCCCTAAGGAAAAAAAGAAGAAAATAAAAAGAAAGCAACTTTTACAAGGACGCGCGCATTCATCCAACTTCCAACATGCATGTAAGGGGAGTGGCTGTCTCAGTGGCCGACGGCAATGGCCTCCTCGTCGGCGAGCTCAATGCCGGCGTCAGCCAGGCGCTTCTCCTTATAAACATAGCCCCTGGCCGCGAGCGTGAAGAGGACGAGGTTGATGGCGCTGATCACGGCGAGCAACCAGTAGAAATAGTCGAGCCTCCCGTCATTGAGGTTGTCCGCGAGCCAGCCGCCATGACCGCCGTGACCCGTGACCTTACCGACGATGGTTACGAGCAGCGTGCTGAAGAAGAATCCGAGCGCGCAGGTGCTGAGGAACAGCCCGGTGCTCATGGTCTTCATGCCCTTGGGACACTCGCGCAGGAAAAAGGCGAGCTGGCCCATGTACGTGAACGCCTCGCCGGCTCCGACGAGCACGAACTGCGGCATGAGGAGGAACACGGTGATCGTGACGCCGTGCTCGGAGGTGGTCTGGCGGTGGCGCTCGATGAGCGCTGCGACGGCCATGCCGGCGACGGAGAGGAAGAGGCCGACGAAGACCCGCTGGAGCGGGCTGAGGCCGTGCGGGTTGCCCGTGAGGCGTTTGACGACGGGCGCGATGAGGCGGTCGTAGAGGGGCACGGTGAGGAGGATGGAGCCGATGAGGAAGACGGTGAGGGAGCCGGCGGGGATGAGGAAGCCCGGGCCGCCGATGCCGCGGTCCATGACCTCGGCCTGCGCCACCGAGAAAGTGGTCATCTGCGCGTGGATGGTCCAGAACATGATGGTGGTGGCCCAGATGGGCAGCATCCGCACCACCTGCTTCACCTCCTCCACGTCCGTCCGCGTGCACAGCGTCCACTTGCTCGCCGACGCCGGCGACTCGCCGTCGACGATCGCCGCGTGGTCAAGAAACCTGCATGCGTACGTTTGAATGTCAGAATTTACTATTTTCTGGGAAAGACGTTTCCATGTAAGAAAGTCATTAGTGCAGAAACTAATAATCTCAGACACGATGAACTGGTCAGCCCGGGGGGAAGTTCCAAGCGATAAGCTACTTGGGCGTGGCCCGTGCGCCCTGCGCGCGCATGCATGTGATTGGGCAGTGCCGCGACCCGTGGGCTGCATGCAGGGCAGCCAGGCAGGCAGGTTTCCACCTCCACCGGCACCGGCCGGCCACTACGGCGAAATTCCAAAAGCGCTGGCCGCTGGCTGGCGACCTTTCCTAGCAGGTTTCCGCGAGGCAAAGCATCTGTTGGGAGACTATAAACAAGCTGGCTTTTAGACCAACCGGACCGATGGAGGATCATTCTAGCAGCGCACCTTCAGACTTCAGTGCAGTGCATCAGGGGATAGGCTTACCTCGCCCAGTGCTGAACTCCTGCAGAATTATTTCTTAAAAAAAGGGGTGAATTGCTTTGGGATGTTTCAATTCGGGTCGACGTGGTGATGCATGATCTGACGCGAGCTATGCGGCCGGACAGTTGACCGCTGTCTTCCTTGCTCTATTTGCAAGTAATGTATTTCAGCCCCAAAGGCAGGCATAGGCTTCAGAGTCCACCTTTGTTTTATTTCCTGAATCATGGATTCTAAATTGGCTCTACTAACTAGCTATCAAGTTTTTTGGGCAAAAATATTTTTTAGAATCTTGGAACATCTTATGCTTACTCTCATATTATCCTAACATCTCTGGATTTCATCAGTATATTCCAAGAGGAAATATCAATCAACCCTACCCCTTTTCTTATATGCTTGACACCACTTACTTCTGTGGACAACGTTTGTCCATTTATCTTATTAACTTGTTCTATGTTGAAGTTACTTTAAAGATGAATTAAATTTCTATATTTGCATTGGATTTTTCAAAGTAAGACGAATGGTCAAACATCGCGATCAAAAATCAAAAGATATTTATGAGTGGAAGGGGTCCACAGAGTGTGTTGTTGTAAAATGGTACAGATATTTGTGGCTAGAGGGACTAACAAATATCTTTCTGTTTTGTTTTCATTCTGAAATCCCGATCTAGTTATCTTGTGTACGTGTGACACGGGAAAGACTGCAATTGGCGCCACAAGTGAAGAGACAAGAACAAGTGTGTCACTTGTACAGTGGGCCGTACGTGCAAGTGGTGGATAGGCGCCAGAAGTGAGAAATCGAGGTCGATCATGACTGATCCAGCGTGTGGCAGTAGAATTGGCAATGGCTATGCACAATGTCCCCCTCTACATTTACATCACGCCTACCGTCTCTGTATCTGTTGGGCCAGCGGGCCGTGTATACGCATCCATGCGTGTCTGCATCCATGCACGCATCGAGCCAGCCAGCGACGCTGCCAATTCCATCCGTCGGTCCCTAGATATCGGCCGGACCATCCTAAAAGTGCACACGAATATACGTATGTGCCCGTGTGAGTGAGCGAGCCGAGGCCAGTAGGCAGCAGCATAGATAGGGTTGGTTTCTCCGCACAATTATTCTGTGATGGGGATGCGAAATGTTGCGGTGGACCAGGCATTGTGGAGCTTGCTTCGCAGCAATGATGGGCGCGCCCCCAAATAACCTATATATGACACGCCTAGGTGGATGTATTTCTGGGGGTCTGAGTTGATAGGGACAACAGGACAGGATGAGGCGTCTCCTATAACTTGTCGAACAGGGTTATCCAGTGTGCCGACCACTAATCATGTTTCAATAAGTTTGCTAATCGGATCAGGTCATTTCAATTGTATCAGACTAAGCAAGCCTAATTAAGTAATTGTTGCTACTGCGTAATTAGTATTAGTAATGATGAGCACTTCAGTTCGGTAGCGGGAAATAACGAAAGATTGCACGTCAGAGATTCTCCTTACCGGCATTCCTTGCTGTGGGGCAGCTTCTGCTTCCCCTTGACGTCGGCACCGGCGGCGGCGGCATCGTCGACGTCGTAGAGCGTGTTGGGATCCGACGGCAGTGGCAGCGCACGCTTGCTCCAGGCGGCGGCCGTCACGGCGGCCACCTGGGTCAGCGGGCTGCCCACCAGCTTCTTGAACCGGTATCTCCTGGTACCAAGCAGGAACACGGCGAGCCCGACGAGGATGCCAGCGGCGCAGACGCCGTAGCCCCAGCGGCGGCCGACGTTGTCCTGCACGTACACCAGCACCGTGACGGCCAGCAGCGCGCCGATGCTCACGAAGAAGTAGAACCAGTTGAAGAACCGGAGCATCTTGCTGCGCTCGCCGTCGTGCGCCTCGTCGAACTGGTCCGACCCGAACCCCGACACGCTCGACTTGAGCCCGCCCGTGCCCAGCGCCGTCAGGTACAGGCCCAGGTAGAGGACCCCGAGCTGCGTCCCGTTGGCCGGAACGCAGTCGGGGCTCGCGCCCTTGGCGTCCGCGCACGGCGGCGGGCGCAGGCCAGGCGCCGCCGTCGAGATGGTCAGGATCATCACGCCCTGCAGTTACATAAACAAAAGTCAATTATTAGCCAGGTGTTATTAAGCCGTTGTAAAACTCAGGCCGGGCCGGCGAGAGACGACGAACCGTGGCCTGGACGGCGGTGAAGACGGCGATGGTGAGGTAGCGGCCGAGGTAGCTGTCGGCGACGAAGCCCCCGAGGAGGCAGAGCATGAAGGAGGTGCCGATGAAGTTGGTGACGGTGTTGGCAGCGGCGGCATTGCCGAGGTGCATGGTGCCGGTCATGTACGGCACCAGGTTCACCGCGATGCCCAGCGTCGTCATCCGCTCGAACAGCTCCGCGCCTTCACGAGGCCGAACCAACCAAAATCAGTTACACATGCACGGACATCACGAACAGAGAATGGGCATAACACAGGTCATGTGCCACGAGTCCATGACCCTGGAAGCGATCGAAATGGGAGGCAAAGTACCTAGGATCATGGCGGCGCACGCCCACCCGCCGGTGGTGGCGCGGCTGGCCGGGCGGCCCTTGTAGTCCCAGGCGTCCGTCAGGGCCTTGCCATCCGACGCGGTCTCCGGCAGAACAGAGGCCATCGTTCCCTTCTCCCTCTCGAGATCGACAGAGCAAGCAGCCAAGGCCGAGCAGTCACTGGGCAGGTGGTGGTGGTGGCGCGGTGACGAGGAGGCTCGAGCTAGCGATGGAAGCAATCAGAGGGGTTGGGTGAGGTGGGGGAGGTGGGCTCGCGATCGGCGTGGCGCGATGCTGCCTCCTTCCTGGTGTGGGTGCCAGAGCTTGCCGGGGCCGGCTTTTATAGGTGAGCCCGGTGGATTCCTTGCGTCGGGATTCGGGCTTTGCCCGGGATCCCAGAGAGATCCTCCTCCCCTGCCCCACTGCCTTTGCCAAGCCAGCGAGGCTAACTGCTAGCGGCGGGGTTAAAGTTTAATCTTATCACATCGAATGTTTGATGCTAATTAGAAGAATTAAACATGAACTAATTATAAAATTAATTGCAGAAGCCCTGGGCTAATTCGCGAGATAAATCTATTAAGCCTAATTAATCCATTATTAGCAAGTGGTTACTGTAGCACCACATTGTCAAATCATGGATTAATTAGGCTTAATAGATTCGTCTCGCAAATTAACCTCTATTTGTGCAATTAATTTTATAATTAGTCTATATTTAATACTCCTAATTAGTATCAAACATCCGATGTGACAGGAGAAGTTTAGCCGAAACAAACACCCCCTAGGTGAGGCGGAACCCATTAGAGTATGCTATCTCAGCGTGCTATTTGGGAAATCAGCATCTCCCTCCAACCATTTCTTCCCATGACTCTGGCAGCAGCCGTTGATTTGTGGCGCAATTATTGAGCTTTTCTCGGTGAAATCAGTGGAGGATAACAAAAGTTCTGCCGGTACTCAACTACTAAGACAAATCAGTGGACGACGGACTGCTGCGAACTGCTACCTGTACACGGCGGGTCAGAAAAGGAGACGCTTTTCGGAGTCTAAAACACATTGGACGGTAGAACGTTAACTTCCACTTGATCTTTGGAAGCTCCTCCACATTTGCACTCATGTACAATGTGGAACATGGAATTTTGAGGGTGGAAAGAAAATATACACGGCTCCTACACGACTAACTACTGCAAGTCTGCAAGAGAGTATCTTGTGTGTGTGTCACATTCTGAACGAGGTACAGGCAACAGAATCTCCCAGTGGCAGAGGCATCGTAAGCTTGCACGGCATGCGTGCGTCCAATCTCGCCGCTTTCAGCGGACAAAGGCGCCCATTTCCGATGGACATCCGCTGCCCAGCCTTTAGAGCGACACGCGTTGACATCAAAGTTTTGGATGGGTTGACCCGTATATTTGTATACAAATATACCTGCGTGTGCCGACCTGAAATCTCAGCTACAGCGCCCAGCAGTGCTAGTCAGGAGGAGTGAACTTAATGCGGGGTGCAGGGTAGGATCCCACTCGTCCCACACCATGCATCTTGGAAACTGAAAGCTCCTCCTCCATGTTTCAAAAAAAAAACGAAGAAAAGAAAAGAAATGAAATGAAATGTCCTCTCCTATGAAAGATCCTTGCAAAGAATTTGATCGGTAATGCATTTAAATATTTCCCTATGCAATAATTGGTTGTAGCTATATTTAGAAGAAATCATGCATGTGCATTTGGATCCATCTGGCTCAAGTTTCAGACACCAAATGCTCCAAGAGTTGGATCACGTAGGAATTTGGTTGGTCAGGTGCAGGCCATCCAGCCAATAGTCTACCCCTGCCAGAGTGTATTATTGTATTCTAGTCTCTGTTAAGTGTTAATCATATAAGGTCGTTCATCCATTCTGGCTAGCTGCCTGGCTCAGCACAACCGGATCGATCCTTATCGTACGTCCTGCAGCCTGCAGCTGCACTGATTGAACTTGCATTGCATTAGCAACTACCTAGCCCATCACGAGGATACAGAAAACCTCTACACTTCTCTTGGGCTAAAACAGAAGACTCAGCACGTGTCAGAGCTTCTCACAGCAATAATCTATGGGTGTATACCATTAGTCCAGATGGGTTAATTAACTACTTAACTCGGATGATCACACGGGAACAGGTAGATCCAGTAACAGTTTCCTTATACTTGCATTGATCTGGCCCCCACTCCCCACAAGATCCCCAGGGCTAGGATACACCCAATGAGAAAGCGAGAATCCGAGAGCTGCTACCTTATTGCATTGTTATTAGGTTAACAGAGGCGAGCTCGCGCTAGACCCATCCTTAATTACTTGCCCGTTCAGCAAGCTCTGTGCGATCAGTACTGTTCATGCAGGGTAAGGAACCGTACTTCAGTAAATTATTCCCTTTGGAGAGGATGACAGAGACGAAATACTTCACGTACATGAGCTAGCAAGTTTAGGAGATATAACTATTTAAAAACGAAATGTTTAAGTATTGCAAGTTTATAGATAAATTTAAGGCCTCCAACTAATTGAAATAGCATATTTTTGTGTTCGTGATATCTCTCATTTGTTCATTTTCTAACACAATATCCACATAGATACTCTGCAATCTTATCCTATTGTGATAGAGACTTTAGTCACGTACTATTACACTGTTTGTTTTTTATTTTCATACGTATTCGTAATTTCCCCACTTTGCATTGCACATCTGCATTTGTTTTTTACACGTGTTGGATTGAAACTTTAGATTGAAGTAGATCACCCCTAGTTACAGTCCACCTCGTGGGTTGCATCTGTTTTATGTTCCATATGGCTATCTGAAAATGATATTGTTTTCACCAAACGTCCTAATGTTACTATAGTGCAGGCAATTTACAGGGGTACCTATTGGCTATGCTTTTGGAGATTGTTGCAAAGATAGGACCAACGGAAGGATATGCTAGAGGCTTGCTAGGCTTTGGAAGTGGTGACAATGCAGGGTACTTTCCCTAGCTCGGCAATGACCAGCTAGCCTGTCCAGGCAATAGCTCACAGAGGCTAGGCTCACTCTTTGGATTTACTGGCACTTGCACTGAGTACATACCTGATGGAGCCCAAAATTAGCACTAAGCCAGTCAGGCAAGGGTCCACCGGTCAGACGGGTTCATCCAAGCGGTCTGATCGGTCTGGAACCCTGTAGCTGGTCTAGCAATGCAAATCGATATGACTGGTTGGTATGGGTAGTCGACCGGTCCAACTCTAGTCCGAGTAGATTTGAGGAATCCTTGTAGATTAAGATTTATAAAAGGATTTCCTTGCGGGGCAAGATCTCCCCACCCTATAAATATAAAGGGCCACGGCCGATTAAGGCTAACACCCAATCGATCAAAATATTTACTTTACTTTTATCTCCAAACCCTAATCTTTTCCAACCCCTTTACTTTCCTCCTTCGTCTCTACAGCATTGAGGACGTTCTGAGTGGCCTGCTGAGATCTTAGAGCAATCCTAGGTGCACCATCCCTGACGGGACCCCTCCCGCGGTCGTGATCGTCGGTTTTCACGTCGCTCCTATGCAAATCAGTCTGACCGGCTTCCTTGACCGGTCTGATCAGCCAAGGGCAGGAGCCTGTTGACGCTCACTATTGACACACTTTTACCCCTGTTTATCTTCAATAATGACATGAATTTAATACCTAAACTATTAATTACACCTAATAAACCGATCATTTTCACATATGCAACATATTTGGAGGATGTTCTATTTTTGTAGGGAATTGGATCTAAAAGTATAATTTTTTGATAAAACATTGAACAAGCATCGAACCAGACAAAGATGGAGGCCAACGGGCCCAGGAAGGGTCTGATCGGCCTAGACGAGCCCAGGCCGATCGGCCTAGGGTCTTCTGGAGCCTACCGACGCCCATCTTTGGCACGCAATCCTCTGAGATGACTTGAGGCCTAAGTTTTTGAAGATATGGCAAGGATCACTTCGGGATCAAAGAGGAATCAAAGAAGATCAAGCGAAGATTTGAAAAGTCATTGAAGATCAATATCATCCCCAAGCAACCGATGTGCCAGGCTCACATGCAAGTAAAAATAGGACTTGAAGATACCAGGGGAGACTTGAAGACGAAGCAGGACGTGAGGGGCCAAAAGGAAGGTCCAGGCCAATCGGCCTGGGGGTTTCTTTCGTCCCCTCGCCTTCCAATTTTTGCCACGTGCTCTCTAGACTGAAAAATCCACCGAACCCCTTATCCAAGACGACGTACTCAACATGAAGCAGCAGAGAAGCAGAAGGAGCTTGAGGTACACCTCTCTAGAGAGCCAAGAGCCATGTAGTTGTCGGGGGCTAGTGTAGGCAAACCTCTGCCAGCGTGATCACCCTGCAAGGAAGATCACGCTGGAGTTGGAGCTAGAAGTTATCAAGATTAAGGTAGCATCCTGGTGGTGATCTTGTGATGTACAATCATTCATGGTGAAGTATAGATGTGTTCATGTTCTTAGTGATCTAAGTATCTCCTTTGATGGTTTTATGCTTTATTGGGTTTGCTTGCGTTTCAATCTATGAATCGATGATAGATTTCCTAGGGTGTTCTTGTGATCATGGTGACCAGATTTGCATGCCTAATCTACCAATGAGTATGACATGTTCTTATGATCATGCCTTTAACCTACTTGCACTGATAGAGGTGATCGTGACAAGATTTTTCTTGTATAAGGTGGGGGGGTTTCGGGATCCGGACCAGCGGTGTAGATTTAAAGATGCTTTTTACTAAGATTATATCTGTGTTGCTTTGCTATCCATGCTCAGAATTACAACATATGCATAGTCCAGGTTGCTCTAGATTGGTTACCTTTGCCCTATGTGTTATCTGTCTGTACATGCTTAGTAGATTGGATCCGAATTTCTCATAAACACGAAATTAATTAACAATGCTAGTTGAAATAGACCTTGTGCTATAAGTTCCACGAATTGATAAACCTTGGGGGAATACTCTAAGGGAAGAGCTACAATTGATCCGTATGCTTATGGTTCACAAATTGGCGTGCTAACAACCATCAACAAGCTTTTCTGGCGTCATTGCCAGGGAACTAATAGTCAAGTTCTAAATTAACTATGCATCTATAGATATGACTTTTTGTTCATGATTTTTCAGTCTTTTCTGTTTAATATTTTTGTTTTGTGCAATGTCAATAAAAATTTCAGATCTAGTTCTTGTATATATATGTTTGCTTTCACTAACGCTAACAGGAGATGGACGGCTACCTCTCCAACAAACTGAAAAATTTTGTGGATGATTTAGAAAAATTTTACACGCAAGGTAGACGTTTAGCACAAGCAAGAAAGCTGGAGATCGAAGCTTCAGCTATTAAGGAAGAATTGAAAGTGTCAGAAACATCATCATCATCATCATATACTCCAAAGTCGACACTTCCGGCAAGTCCAGGAGGGGCAGCAGTTGCTCCAGAAGTACCACAAGCACCTGCAATGGGAGATCAACAACCGAACCGAGAGCCTACTATCGGGGAACTTTGCATTCCGAACATCAATGACTTACCTATCCATGAATTGGGCGGCGTTCACACTTCACTGGCAAGGAAGATGCTAATCTTCATCTACAAGAGTTTACGCAGCTATGCAACACCTTCGACGTGGATGGAGTTACTAAGAATCAATTAAGGGCAAGGTTGTTCCCTTACTCTCTACTTGGAAGAGCACTTCAATGGTTTTACTCTCTATCGGTGGCAACAATTCAGAATTGGGATGAGTTGATCAAGGCTTTCTTAACTGAACATTATTCGCCAGCCAAGACTCAGAATCTCAGAAGCAGGATAGCTACTTTTGCTCAATATGCTTCCGAGATGATTGCTGAACCTCATGAGCGCTTCAATAATTACATTCTTTCAGTTCCACACCGCAAGTACCCAAAGGAGGACCTAGTTCAAAAGTTCTATCAAGGGTTGGCACCAGCATCAAGGGAAATTATTGACGCATCGGTTGGAGGATCAATTATAGACCTCACCCCAACTCAAGCTTTCAAGTTATTTAAGAAAGTTACAGACAATGATGCATGGGCATCATTTGGGCACCTATTCCCAGCTCAACCTACTGGAAATACACAAGGAGTGTTGTAGGTGGAGTATGATCAATTAATTAAATGAAAGATTGACTCGCTGATGAGGAGACTGGAGAAGATGGAGATAAAGGAAGTTCAAGCTATAGACATGAAGGCAGCAAAAGCAAGATCAACATGTGAAGAGTGTGGTGACTACGGCCATGTCCGCAAGAGTTGTCCAGTGGAAGCAAAGTTGCTAGACTACATGAAGAAGGGAGAGTGGTTTCCACCATCCAACTATCGGTATGGACATAATAGACCTCAATTCAATGCAAGCTCATCTATTCAGAACACAGTGCCTCTACGCATTCAGCTGAACGAGTTCATGGAGGAGCAAGGCAAGATCAACAAAGACATTGTCACTAAGTTCAAGGCTATGCACAAGATTCTGGAAAATATTGATAGCAAAGTGATAGAGATCGGAAGTTTGAACCACCAAGTGATAACATGATGAAGATGCTGTCAGTGTTTTATACTCAGCAACCTACCGAGGGGTATCTCGAGGTAGTAGATAGGTTGGTGGGGGATCGCCGGACTTGGAACTTGATGGTAAAAGTGAGGACACAAGACACGAATTTATGCAGGTTCGGGCCGCCAGATTAGGTAATACCTACGTCCTGTTTGGGGTGTTGTATATTGTGCCCAACGCTTGGGTGTTATTTGGTGTTGAGGATTTGGTCTTCTGTTGTGGTTCTGCCGATCTAGGTACCCTTGCCCTCCTTTATATACTTCAGGGGATAGGATTACTAGTCAGTTACAAGGTAGGAGTCCTATTAGAATTACAGGGGAAACCTAGTAGGAGTTCGTCTTTTTCCTTCCTTGCGGGTACTGGGAATCTATCCCCGACAAGCCTCGGGGCGCTTCATAGTCGAGTGTAGCAATCCTCAAGTACTTTTAAGATCCTCGCTGAGTAGTTCTAGTGCTCTTCGAGTACTTTGTCTAGCTGAATCTTCAAAGTGCTTCAAAGCTGCCATGAGGCTATGGTGTGCTCAAGCCCTGATAGTCTTCACTTTGTAATCTTCATCTTCGGATTGTGATATGGAGGGCGGCGAAAGTCGCACTCCATATGGAGTAGCCTCCGAGCTTTAGGTTGAATTGAATAATCAGGCTGAGGGTCAATAAAATCTTCAATCTTCTTCTTTCGTCTTGAAAAAATCAATTGTTGGGTGTAACTTATCAGCCCCCGAGCCTTGGAATGATTAAATAATCAATCCGAGGGTCTTTAGTCTTCACGCAAGTCATCATCCGAGTAGTTTTGCGACGTCCAACCCCTGAGCTTTTAAGCCAGGTGAGCTGTAAGAACCATGTCGAGTAGTTATTGGCGCTTAGCCCCGAGCATGGGAGCTAGCAGAGCCACTGGAGGTATTCCGAGTAGTAATTGGTGCTTAGCCCCCGAGTTTGGGAACTGGCTGAGCCATTGGAGGTACGCTGAGTGTCTTGGAGAGTCGTCGCCGAAACTTGACCTGAAAAAAAAGATGCATATATTATGTTGCATATTGTAGAATTTTGGAACTACCAAAATTTATTCAGTGATGAATATAATGTAAATGTTGTGTGTCATATTTTTGTTTCAGCCATATTTTTCCCGTGTAGTTAGCTTATTATGTTTAGGCTCTCAGTCCCTATTTAGCCATTACCACTGTGTGTGAGATCTTTATCTTGTGTTTGCGTACTGGCATTGCTGCTACGGAGTCCTAGCATTTTGGCATGACAAAATATCCAAGGATTTCATGGATTAAGGTGTGTTCTGCTCGAGTAGATTAGTGACTACTAAGAGTAGATATTGAAAATAAGTAGTCGACATTGCGATAAAAACAGAGCGTGGTTGCGCTTAAAGTAGTCGTTGAGACTTGTCTGCCTTTTGGCGAGGAGAGCGCGTGTTGCCACGCATAGGATTTGTGCTTCCTTAGGGTGTAGCCGCTATGAGCCTCCAGCACTCAGTGCACCAAACTTTGTGGCAGAGCCTCCTAGTTTGGTGTACCAAGCCTGTGGCGGAGCTTCCAAAACTCAGTGCACGAAACCTGTGGCGATAGCCTCCGTAATTCAGTGTACCAAGCCCATGGCTATCAGTCAACATGCCCCAAGAATAGTTGGCAAAGTGTAGCTTTTGAGGGTAATTTCCATCAAGAGGCGTACACAAAAAAGTACTCGGCGTGTTGCCCTGCATGCAGAAAATAAGCCAGAAAATTTATATGAAATAATTAAAAAGGTGACTTAGCTTGATTCGTGGATGATTGCTGATGAAGCCGTGGCGGTTGTCGATGAAGCCGCGACGGTTGTTGATGAAGCTGACTAGTTGGAGTTGATTCCGACTAGTTATTGATGGTGCGAGGCCAGCCCTAGACTAGTTTTCTAGTCGAGACGAGTAGTAGTTGAAGTAGTCGTCAGCGAGTCGATGCAGCCGGACGTTGGTGTAGTAGTGCTCACGTACATTTTCTTTGTACGTTAAGCAAAAAATCTTGAAGTTCTTGCGATAGCCCTTGTGTGCGTATAGCAATTGTTAACTATTTGAATTTACGCCGGTTTGGGGCAACAACTTGATGCTCTCTGTTCCATCTCGAAGAGTGTGCTGTTGACTTCCTGCGGATGGCGCAGCAGCTTCTGGAGATGGAGTCATTAATGGTTGGCGCAGGTACTCCTCTCTGCCTCGAACTCGAAGTAGACTCCATCTTGAAATAGATGTCAAGTAGGCCAAAAAAATTGAATCCATCTAGGATTGACAGCATGGATGAGTAGTCTGCTCCATTGTAGATCGACTTTGACTAGATTCGAGCTCTCGCATGTTGTGATTTGAAAAAATTATGTTAGCAACTCTGTCTTCAACTTGATGCTTGAACCGATGAGTTACCAACTCGATAAGTCGGCGTAGTGCACAACGTCGTGCTAATAGATTGATTTTGATGAGGTCCTTCAAGCTCGCCCGATGACCTCGACGATCACCCCTACCTGGCGCACCAGATGTCGGTGTTTTATACCCGGCAACCTACTGAGGGGTATCCCAAGGTAGTAGATTGGTTTGTGGGGGATTGCCGTACCTGGAACTTGATGGTAAAAGTGAGGACACAAGACACGAATTTATACAGGTTCGGGCCGCCAAAGTAGCATAATACCCTACATCCTATTTGGGGTGTTGTATATTGCACCCTGTGCTTGGGTGTTGTTTGGTGTTGAGGATTTGGTCCTCTGTTGTGGTTCTGCCGATATAGGTACCCCTACCCTCCTTTATATACTCTAGGGGTGGTTTACTAGCTGGTTACAAGGTAGGAGTCCTATTAGAATTACAGGGTATGAGTCCTAGTAGGATTACAGGGGAATCCGAGTAGGAGTCCATCTTCTTCCTTCCTTGCAGGACTAGGAATCTATCCCCGACAGATGCTAGAGACTCAAGTTACACGGTTAACTGGGTATTTTACAAGCAATCAAGGGAAGTTGCCAGGACAACCGATGAATCCAGAGTTAGCTAAAAATATTCAAACTTGCTTAGGTAAGGAAACAGAAGATCCAGAACATCCAGCGGGAGCTAGGAAGCCTAGACCAGCTGAAGAAGTAGAGATGACTTCAAAGGAGAAGACACCTACCCTAGCTCCGGAGATTGAAACGGACGAGCTAGAGTTTGAGATGGTTGATCAAGATGACACAAAGATTCTGCTAGAGAACCACACCGTCATCTAGGTAAAACTGACGAACAGTTTGAGAAGTTTGTTGAAGTTGTGCGCAGGTTGAACATCAATATACCACTACTGGACGCTCTACAAGTTCCAATCTACGCTCGCTACTTCAAGGATATCCTGACGAACAAGCGAGACATTCCGCAGTTTACTACCAATCACATCAAGATGACTGAAGAGTGCAGTGCTGCAATCGCTAATGAAGCTCCCGAGAAGAAAAGAGATCCTGGATGTCCAACCATTCCATGTTCAATTGGAGCGCTGATGTTTGAAAGGGCATTATGCGATCTCGGCGCAAGTGTTAACATAATTCCTAAAGCTGGGTTCGAGAAGCTATGCTTGTCGAATCCAGAATTAACTTCTATGTGCCTTGAGTTGGCAGACAACACCGTTCGCTATCCTGAAGGCATTGCTGAAGATGTACCTGTGAAGATTGGGAATCACTTTATCCCTGTTGACTTCATGATACTCGAGATGGGAGGAGCTAAATCCCCACTCATCCTGGGAAGGTCGTTCCTGAAGACCGCATGAGCAAACATAGATGTTGGGAAGGGCAAGATCAAGTTTGACAATAATGGCACTATGAGCGCATTCAAGTTTCGCCCACGCTTTGAGATGTGCAACATGATTTCTAGCAAGTATGTACCACCACATCATCGTGTCAAGCAGGAGGAAAAGAACAAGAAAGCAGAAGAAAAGAAACCAGCAAAAAAAGTTGCTATCGTCTAGAAGAAGGAAGAACGCCAGCCTGTAAAGACCATTGTGCCTGCATCAAAGCCAAAAATAGTGAAGAAGTGGGTGCCAAAGACTGTAGCGCCGACACCGAGCGTTGGTTTGAACTGAAGAATTGAAGAGTCTAGCTATAGACTATAAATGAAGCACTTTGTGGGAGGCGACTCGATCATCGAGTCAAGAATAAGCTACTGGGAGGACAACCCTGGAGCCATTAGAAGAGTCAAATAAGTGAGTCGCAGATTTTGCTATGTCATACCTGGTGAACATTTATTAAGTTGAACCTTCAGTAAGAACAATATTTGGAGTTTTATTCACTCAGTCATTTTCTATTCCTCTCTTTTTCATATCCAATATTTATTTGATTTATCTTGGAAAACTACAACCATATATCCTTATCCTATCATGATAAACACACGAGTAGAGCCCACATTGTTCTTACTTTGTAAATTTTTGACGCATGCCAGGAATCGCGTGATCATTGGATTTTTGTTTGTTTAAACTTGAAAAACTCATCGATTCTCTTAGAATTAGAATTTTTCTGAGCCATATTTATTTATTTCATTCAAAATTGCCCTCTCACTTTTGGCCAAAATTAGAACCTAAATCCATTACCCCACGGTTGAAATCGAAATTGCTTCATATCAATTCATGAGAATGAACGATACCGGTGCAACCAAATTAATGTAGTCAGAAATCCTTTCGACTTACAAATATTTTGGCTGCTTCAAAACTTCTCTAAAATATTTTTGAACTTATTGCTAGCTCTGAGTTAATTTTTAATTTTTGAAATTAGAGGAGGATTAAGCATCTAAATATGATTTGGAGGGTTTATGAGCTTCATTTACACTAATGGTTGATTTTGTGATCACGGGAACAATCATGGAGGCACTCTCACCTACCACACATGCATAAGGAAACAAAGAGTGTGCTACCATACTTGTTTGTTGCAGCTCAAAGGACAAGGCATTGAGTGAAATTGAGAAAACAATGAGGCCATGACACATAGGTGCATGATTTTCAACAAAGTGCCAACACAAAGGAGTGGAGGTGTCGAACATACATCGATGGGTCCACCAGAAGGTTTGGACAATCCTAAATTTGGAGCTGGACACCGAGACACATCTGACATGGAGACTATGACACAGGAGAGCGTAGTCTGCATGGAAAGAAAGGAATTAGTCGAGGACTACAAAAAGTACTCGTAGCAATAAGGGTAGAACTCATCTAGTCAAATCCGACTAGTTTTGTTGTAACCAACCAACCTGTAACCCTACCCTCGGCAATATAAGGTGAGGCAAGGACCCCCTCCAAAGCAATTCAATCCAACCAATACACAGGATGTAGGGTATTATGCTATTCAGCGGCCTGAACCTGTCTAAATCATGTGTCTGCATTTACCTTCAAGTTCCTGATCTCGACGAGCCCCACTAACCAAAACACTACGTCAGGCACCCCCTTCAGTAGGTTGCTGGCTTTAAACAACGACAGTTGGCGTGCCAGGTAGGGGGCCTCACCGAGAATCCATTAGCAAACTTGATGGCACAAGTCATCATCAAGCCAATCGTCACATTCAAAGCAGGCGCGATGTTCGTCTTCGGCCCATGGGTTTGCATCACAGACGGTGCTGGAAATTTCCACCGCCACATTGCATCGACCCCGGAGAAGAAGCAGCAGACCATGAAGCTGCAGAATCGAGCTCTGGAGGATCTCGTTGAGAATTTCGACAAAATTTCAATTTCAAACGTAGTCAGAGGCTGGGAGGACGAGTCCGAGTTCAACTTGACTTTTTCTACCATTCAGATTGACTTTCACGAGCCAGCACAAAAGCCATCGTGCGAGTCAAACTACCACCCAAGTCGATTCCCATTCGGACTCTGCAACACGACCACTAGTTATAAGGTTGCCCGTCCAGATCACAATCCGATACAAATACGATCGAGGACCTCGACAACTACTCGGACCCGGATGAAGAGACTCCTTTATCAGGATCCCAGCAGGACCTGGTAATCACATCAACTCCTCAAGGCAGATTCATCTATTGGCGCAACATGAAGCAACCTGCTCTTGCCAAAGACGATAATCCACGCCTCATTGCCTACCTCGACACTCTTCTGTACCAAGAGGGAGCTCCTCTGTCACCCATCTACGAGGAAGGAGACACCACGGAGGTCATCACTTCAAGTTCGGGAAACTATTCCTTAGAATGAGAACTCTTTGCTCTCATTACTGGACAAAAGGACGAAGAAGAAGAACAACGGGACAGAAACCCACGACATGAGCATCACCCGAATGACGTCTTACCGGATGAACTCACTGCCAACATTGTCGGAGAAGAGACCGAAGCTCAAAGAACTCAATGAGGAGTAAGAAACGCCGCAAGAGCAGAGCACCACCGCCGCCTTGCAGCAGACCTACCAATCCAGAACCTGGATAACGCCTTTGAAGCAGTTCAAACACGTCATCATCGTACTCCCCTAGCTATCATCGCGTCTATTGATCTCATCACCCACGTGATGCCTTAGAACAAGTACACAAGACAATTGGCTCAACTGGCGGAACTCATGTATGAACAACTCGATCAGCGGAATCCGATACAGTTAGTCCAACGCTCCCCATCCCAACATAGTCAACATGGCAATAGCCATAGAGGCCCTCCATCAGAACCAAGCCCACTCAGAGGCACCAGACCAAGCAAAACTGGAGCTGAAGGTAGTCGGGCAGAACCCTCGGGAGTCCGTGGCCACTGTAGGGCTAACCCAGAACCCGAACGCCCAACAGAAGATCTCCGCAACAAGATTAACGCCAGCCTTGACGCCCGTACCATCATCAACGGACGGCGCCACGAGCGTGAGCAAGAAGTCGAACACCTAGGAGATGATACTAACGGGTTTCCCACCTTCTCAAGACGTGTGAGGAGGATAATTCTACCCGAAAAGTACAAACCCCCATGTATCACCAAGTATGATGGCAAGCACGACCCAATCTAATGGCTACGGTGCTACTCGTTGTCAGTACAAGTAGCTGGGGGAAATGACGACACCAAAGTCATCTACTTCCCTATCTACATGGAAGCAACGCTACTCACATGGCTTGAATCATTGGATAAGAACTTCATCAACTCGTGGAAGGACCTCAAGGTAGCGTTCACCAACAATTACACAGGGGCAATGCAGCATCCTGACAACAGGATCGACTTGTCTCAAGTTAAACAACAAGAAAGCGAGACCCTGCGGGGTTACTTACATCGCTTCCTCGACAAGAAGGCCACAATTGTGGATATCACGGAGCACGATGTTATTGACTGTTTCCAAAACGGCCTCCACGACCGCCGAGTGTTCCAGGACTTCGGTAGAAGATGCCCTGCAATGTCAAATCCCTCAAGATCCTGGTATAGACGTGGGCAGATGAAGAAGACTGGGAGATTGAAAGGTTCAAGTCCAATTGCAACAAGGGCCAGCACAACAACAATCATAACAATGGCCAACGCAATGACAAGAACCGCAACGATCACCCAAACAATAACAACTGAAATAACTACTCAGAAGGTTACAACCGCAAACGCAAGCCACACAACACTATCATGGCAATTTTGCAGTCGTCCAAGAAAGGTGGCGGTAGAAATCAAGATAAGCTCTCATTCAATGAGCTCCTAAAGAAACAGTGCCCATGGCATCCATAACACAAGCACTTTGCGATAGACTGTTTCAGTCTACACAGAGTCATGAAGGACCTGCCTGAGCCATCTGGCACCAAAGACAAGGGCAAGGCTAAGGAAGATGAAGACGATGATGATAATGGCAAGTTCCAGAACTCGTCCAACACCATCAACATCATCTTCGGCGGAACCCCGGGTACTGCTACTAAGTGGTCCCAGAAGCTCACTCTTTGAGAGATAATGTTGATTGAACCTACGATGCCAACGTTCCTCAAATGGTCCGAGGTGCCAATTACCTTCTCTAGGAACGACCAATGGACTAGTTTCTCAGACCCACGATGGTATTCCCTCATCTTGGACCTAGTTGTCGCTGGCTCTAGACTTACTAAAGTACTCATCGATGACAGTAGCGATCTCAACGTACTGTTCGCCAGGACACTAAAGAAGATGGGCCTCGACATCACCGATATGCTCACCCCAACGAACTCCCCATTCTATGGATCGTCCCCGGAAACGCGGTTGTACCCCTCGAATAGGTGGTTTTGCCTGTTACCTTTGGGACCAAAGAATACTATCGGGCAGAATACATCCGATTCAAGGTAACAGATTTCAAAATATCGTACCACGCCATCCTTGGAAGACCTGCATTGGCCCAATTCATGGCCATCCTGCACTACTTGTACCTAGTACTCAAGATGCAAGGACCCAGGGGAGTACTTTCCCTACGCGGAGACTTGAAGAGGTCATATGACTGCGATACAGAAGCTGTGGAGCTAGCAACAACTTCCCAAGTACCAAACTCGATGATACAAGTCTTCACCGCATCCAAGAAGCTATCCCCATCAGAACTCGAGATTCTAGAAAAGAAGTCGGGGGCAACCAAGGTCAAGCCGGAAAGTGAAGTAGACATCAAATCCATTGACCATGAGATTGGTGATAGCTTCAAAACAGCCCTGATCAGCACAAGGCTGGATCCCAAATAGGAAAGCACACTCGTCAGCTTCTTCTAGGCCAATCGAGACATCTTCACGTGGAAACCAGCAGAGGGTCGTCAATCAGTTGGATATCCTCAAGACAAATTTGACCAGCCCACAGAGGATCCGCACGAGCTTCGGAATCAATTGTGCTTTGTGGAACCACAGCAAGCTTTGTTGATGGACCTGGCTCAGATGATGCGTCGGCAGCCATGACTTCCAAAACTGTCGCCGCTTCAATTTCCACTTTTGGCTCGGGGGCTACGAGAGTAGCCACGGTGCCAAAGGTAGTCGCCGCCACTTCTTCGGGTGCTTGTCGCTCGGGGGCTGGCACTATAACGTTAGTCAAAGATAATATAACATCTTTCATCAATGCTGCTACGAAAGATAGAGCACTGGACTACTCGTCATCGCGGGCTAATTCTCTAGCTGTGGACTTGCTTGGGCCGAGGCAACGTCCTGTACTGAGAGGCTACCGCCATCGGTCACGGGCCTCAAGCTAGGCCCTCCAAGATCCATATCAGAGGATTTCCTGCATAAGATAAAGCTTCAGAAACACAACAAGGCGATCATGAGCTACAATTAGTACTCAAAGGGGCAGCAAGGCATACCTTGTAGATCTCCTCAACTTCAAAGAGGGTTCTCCTGTAAGGCACAATGGTTTAATGGTAGGAGATGGTCTCTTTGGCACGGCTTGAGTGGTCATAGCATGATCATTGCCAGCCTTAGCCACCGCCTCTGTTGTTCAAGTTGTTCCTGCACCGGCAGGGTCCACCACCAATCCAAATGTGTTGCTATCAATAGCAACAGGAGGCTCTAGATCATCTTCAATATTGATCACCTCCTCGATGACCGGCAACCTGTCTTACGCAGCCAGAGCAACCACCTTTTTAGCATTCATCGCCAGCTCGAGTATCTGCAAACCACCAATGTCATCTTGAGTAAATACTGTGGTGGTATTGGAATCACCTACTGGGAGTGCAGGATCCTCAGGATCTTGTCCTTCCTCATAAGTAATTACAGCGGGAGGAACATCTTCTCTGGTGACAGACTTCTTCACGACCCGTTTCACCGCAATGGTCCGTTTCTTTTTTGGTGGTAGAGAGATTGCGGCTTCAAGCTCATCAGCAGCCGAGCATTTCCTTGCTTCAGAGGAAGACCCAGCCGTAGAAGATGGCTGAACCTTGACTTTATCTGCAGCGTCAGAACTAGTGCCACTGGAAGACTCGACTACCTCCTCCTGGTCATCGCCTATCATGACTTCTTGCATAAACACGTGAGGAGCGGCTTCACAGGATTCTTCGGGTCTGGGAGAAGGAGGAGCAAAGATGTACAAAGCAACATCTTCTTACAAACAAAGACAAGTTAGCAAACCCAATAACTTCAAAATAAGTACTCAGGGGCTATGGCCATGGGTACTTACAGGCTTTGGCGGATTGGCGGTGCTGAATTCCCGCATGATAGTGAGGATCTCGCTCACATTTTTGAATATCCGCTTCAGCCTCACCATAATTTCATCTGTGCTGAGCTCATCAGGAGGAAGTCTGGATGGATCATTAGCTCTAGAATACTTATAACCCGAGTGGCATCCCTGCTACAAGGTCTAGATTCATCGCTTCATAAAGCTAAAAGCTACTCCAACTGTAGTGAGCCCTTCTTGCTTCAGCTTGGCTATTCTATCAAGGAGATCGGGTAGTTGGAGGCAATCCCCATGTGTTGGCTCATCAAACCACCGGTTGTCCCAGGAGGGGTGATGTCCTGTCAGCTCGGGTAGATTCGAATCATGATTGCCAATATAGCACCATTTTTCCTTCCACCCAGCATTGGAGTCTATCAACTCAATAATCTAGATACAGGCTGCTGAGTTTCTCCCATATCTGGATACCGGCTCCTCAGACTACTTGAGTGTGATCCCTCATCGGTTGTGGCTTTACACAGAATTTTTTTTGAAATAACTGGAAGTGGTGCCTGATTCCTAGAAAAGCTTCGCAGAAGTGAACAAAAATGATAGTATGAAGAATTTCATTGGAGTTCAGATGAACCAGCTCCAACTTATAGTAATTCAGAAGACCTCAGAACAAGTCAGAAGTTGGCAATGTAAGACTCGCTCGATGAAGTGAGCAAAAATTACCGTTTCATTGGGGTGTTCCTCCAATGGCCATGGATTGCCGTAGGCAGATCTCCAACTAATGAAGTCTTGATTTTGGAGCAGCTTGGCAGCCACAATCATCTTGATCTCCTCCTCTTTCAAAGATGACCGCTTCCAAGCACAAGCGGGAGATAGTGACGTGGTCTGATCGGTTTTCCCGTACTTAGGCGCCGGCAACTGAAGATCTTTTTCCTTGCCAGATCCTTTCTTCCTGAATGTGGGGAAGGCTCCCCTAGCGAGGCTTGTTGCGGTGCAACCTGACTACCGCCAGCCAAGGTATCTCTCTCTTCTTCCTGTTCGAATACTTCAAAACTCGTAGGATGTACTTTAGCAGCGGGGGGCTCTAGATCACCTTCAACCGTGGTGACATCCCCGGATGCTAGAATTTCAGGCGGGACGGCACTAGTAGTCATCTTCGTCGCTTGAACCACCTGCGCGACTACCTGCAAATACCAAAAGTCTTGATGAGTAATCGTGGCGTCAGTAAACATATATAATTGTACCCGCACCTCAGTTCCTCGAAGGTTATTACCGGTGGGGGTGTCGACTTTTTATACTGGCAACCTATCGAGAAGGTACCCGAGGTAGTCAATTTGTCGGTGGAGGATCGTCGGATCTGGAACTCAAAGGTAAAAGTGAGGGCATGAGACATGGGTTTATATAGGTTTGGGCCGCCAGAGTAGTGTCCCTACGTCCTGTTTGGGATATTGTGTATTGCGCCCTGCGCTTGGGTGTTGAGGTATGAGGAGTTGATCCTCTGGTTTGGTTCCCCGATCTAGGTACCCTCACCCTTCTTTATATACTCCGGGGGCGGGAGTCCTAGTCGGATTACAAGGAGGAGTCCTAGTAGGAGTACACGGTATGAGTCCTAGTCGGATTACAGGGGAATCCTAGTAGGATTCCAACTTCTTCCTTCCTTGCGGGTACTAGAGATCTATCCCAGACAAGCCCCCGAGTGCTTCATAGTTGAATGCAGCAGTCTTTGAGTACTTTTAAGATACTCGCCGAGTAGTCTTGGTGCTCTTCGAGTACTTTATTTGACTGAATCTTCAAAGTTTCTCAAAGCTGCCATGAGGCTATGGTGTGCTCAAAGCCTTGATCATCTTGATATTGTAGTCTTCATATATGGAGGGCGGCGAAAGTCGCATTCCATATGGAGTCGCCCCCGAGCCTTAGGTTGAATCATAGAATCAGGCTAAGGGTCAAAATCTTGAATCTTCTTCTTTCGACTTGAAAAAATCTTGGGTGTAGCTTATCAGCCCCCGAGCCTTGAATTGATTGAAAAAATCAACTCAAGGATCTTGAATCTTCACTCAAATCATCATCTGAATAGTCTTGCGGTGTCCAGCCCCTGAGATTATGTGCCAGGTGAGCAGTAAGAGCCACGTCGAGTAGTTATTGGTGCTTAGCCCCTGAGCTTGGAAGCTAGCAGAGCCACTGGAAGTACGTCCAAGTACTAATTGGCGCTTAGCCCCCGAGTTGGGAACTAGTCTATGCCTTTGGAGGTACGCTTAGCGTCTTGGAGCGTCGTCGTCGAAGTTTGATCTGAAAGAAAAGATGCATACATTCTGACTAGTTGTCGACGGTGGGAGGCCCGCCCTCGACTAGTTTTCTAGTTGAGACGAGTAGTCAAAATAGTCGTTGGTGAGCACCATGATGTAGTCGGAGTCGTCGGTGAGCGTCACAAAGTAGTCGGAGAAGTTGTCTATGAGCGCCGCGATGGAGTAGTCGCCCGTCGAAGTAGCCGAGACGAGTAGTTGAGGTTGTCATCGACAAAGCCGCGACGGTTGTTAGTGAAGCCGACTAGTCGGAGTTGATTCCAACTAGTTGTTGATCGTACGAGGCCTGACCCTGACTAGTTTTCTAGTCGAGATGAGTAGTCGAAGTGGTTGTTGTCGGAGCATCGGCTCTTGCAATCTTGTCAGTGTGGTGATACATGCTGCTGGCACTTGATTATTAGGGGCACTGTATAACCCGATCAAGGAACATGCGGGCTGCGTACGCCTTGTGTGTGCTTGATGTTTATTTCGTTGCCGTGAAATCCTTCCTCCTTGATCCGCGTGGATATTAATTGCCCTTCCCTCTTCCATACGGGACTCAGCACTTTTGTTTGCTTCGGACTTGGCAATCAGCAGGCAATTAAATCGCACTACGCCTGGTCGTCGAGCATGTTGAATCATTCAGAAGACGTAGGTGCAGCCGCGGATGGCACAGGCAATGGTGTGGTAGTCGAAAGGATGGGCATGGAACACTTTGAGGTGGTGCCCGTACGCATCGCCGCCGCGTGACAGGTGCTTGAGCAGTGCGCCCACCGAGCGCGATTTTTTTCTTCTTCTTCGGACGATGACCATCACGGTGAGTTACTGGTGATGGGGCAATTTGTCCGCTTCGATCACCAACTCAGCGACTCTACTTGCTGCCCAAATAGATTGCTCTTGATGAGTAGGTCCTTCAAGCTCGCTCGATGATCTCGACGATCACCCCTACCTGGCACGCCAGATGTCGGCTTTTTATACCGGCAACCTACCGACGGGGTACTCGAGGTAGTTGATTTGTCGGTGGGGGATCGCTGGTCCTGGAACTCGAAGGTAAAAACAAGGGCACGAGGCACGGATCTTCACATAATATGCCCCAGCAGCATTGGAGTCTGAGCTGCTGAGGGACTTAGATTCTTCTTCTTCCTCCTCCTCCTCCTCCGCGGCCCCTAGTACAGCAAGCTGTCGTCCAAAAATACGAGAGGCGCTCTCAATGTCGTCGGAGCCAGGAGAAGGGGGTGAATAGAACACAAGTATATCTTCCTGCATAAAGACAGACAAGTCAGGAAACAACACGGCTTCAAATAAGTACTCGGGGGCTAAGGCCACGGGTACTCACTAGTCTTGGTGGGTTGGCGGCGCAGTACTCCGGGACTACTCGGGAGATCTCACTGGCATTTTTGAACATGCGCCTCAACCTCGCCATTACCCCATCGATGGAGATTTCCTCAGGCATCATCCTTGATGGGTTGTTGAGGCCCGAGTACTCGTAGCCCCAGGTGTGGCGGAGCTGCAGGGGTTGAACTCTCCTCTTCATAAAGCTGAAGGCTACTCCAACTCCTGTTAATCCTTGATTCTTCAATTGGGCGATCTTGCCTTAGAGCTCGGGTACTTTAAGATTGTTTTAGTGCGTCGGCTCATCTATCCATCTGTTGTTCCACTTTGGGCGGTGACCAATCACCTTTGGGAGCTTTGGATCATGGTCTCCAATATAGAATCACTTCTCCTTCCACCCAGAGAGCGACTCCAACAACTCATACTCCAGGTACACGCTACTTGATTTCTCCCGCATCTGAATTCCGTCGCCCCCGACTACTACAGCACATTCCAATCTTGGTTGCGGCTTCACCTGGAATATCTTGCGGAACAGTTGAAAGTGGGACTGAATCCCCAAGAAAGCCTCACACAGGTGCATGAAAATAGCAATGTGGAGAATACCATTGGGATTAAGGTGGACCAGTTCAAGTTTGTAAAAATTCAAAAGACCCCGAAGAAAATCAGAAGATGGGATGGCAAAACCCTACTCGACAAAGTGGATGAAGGTTACCGTCTCGTCGGGGTACTCTTCTAGCGGCTACAGATTACCGCAAGCACACCTCCAGCCTATGGTTGCTTGATCCTATAGCAGCTTCGCCTTCTCCAGCGCTTGGATCTCTACTTCCTTCATGGTTGACCTCTTCCAAGCACAGACAGGAGTTGGCAGCGCGGTCTGGTTCATCTTCCCGAAATTGGGTGGAGGCAGTTGTGGCTCATTCCCTTTCCTAGATTTCTTCTTGGAACTTTCAGCGCCCCTAGAAGCGGATGCTTTTCTTCCCATCTTGGATGTCACGAGCCTCTTCTCGCGCATATGCTCGGGGGCTCACAGGAAGGAGGCGGTGTCAGCACTCTCAGATTGGATTGCAACAGCGCTGGGCAGTAGGGATTTTTCAGCGCAAATAGCAGATGGCAATGGCGGAGTAAACGGGGGTAACTTCCCTCATCTATTTATAACAGAAGTGAAGTAAACGGAGGTAATGGTCCTGATGTTTTTGCCTCTGGCCGTTAATTTCGCATCCGGCCGTCAGTTACCAAAATTACCGCAAGCGATAAGGTTACTGTTGACGAACGATCACAATGACCAATGGTTGACCCTTATACCTTCTGAAACTAGTTGGGTAACGGCTCGGGGGCTGTGTGCCACGTGCCTGTCGGCTACAAAGTTTTTTCTCCGGAGTTTAAGGCGAAGACAATGCAAATGCATATTGACCCTCAGCCTGATTCTTCAATTCAACCTAAGGCTCGAGGGCTACTCCATATGGAGTGTGATTTTCATCGTACTTCCATATATAAATTCAAGGACAGATATTCAAGACAGCGTCAAATGAGGCTTGAGCACATTCTAGCCGTATGGCAATACTCAAGTTACTTGAAGGCTCAACTTCGACAAAGTACTTAGAAGAGCACCAAAAACTAGTTGGATGAAGCCTGTGAAGGTACTTGGGACTGCTGCATTTGACTAAAACGTACTTGGGGGCTTGTCGTACATACATCTATGGACCCGCCAGAAGGCTTGGACAGATCCATATACAAGGCTGTATACTGAGACGTGTCAGATATAGGGACTACGGTACAGGATGGCGTAGTCTACATGGAGGATAGGAACTAGTCGAGGACTCGGAGACTACTCGTAGCAGTTAAAATAGGACTGTCTAGTCGAATCCGACTATTACTCTTGTAAAACAACCGGCCTGTAACCCTTCTCCTCCAATATATAAGGACGGGTAGGGACTCCCTCCAAACAAGTTCAATTAAATACAAGCAAACAACATACAGGACGTAGGATATTACGCGATCCAGCGGCCCGAACCTATCTAAATCACGTGCCTACGTACACCATCGAGTTCCAGATTTCGGTAACACCCACCAACCAAAACTCTACCTTGGGTACTCCCATTGGTAGGTTGTCAGGTTTAAACACCGATATGACATGTTCTTTATGTCTGTGCCCTTAAACTGCCTACCCCGATAGGGGGATCGTGATAGGGTCTGCTTCCGTGTAAGATGCCGGTTTTTGGCAGTGAGATCGAAGGTGTAGATTTAAAGAGACTTTGAATGAGAATCACATTGTCTTGCTTTGCTATCTTGCTTAGAATTACAACATATACATAGTCTAAGTTGCTCTATATTGATTATCTCTTGTTGTACATGCTGATTACATCTCAATTACTCATAAACTCAAACCATACTGACAATACTAGTTGAAATAGTTCTTGCATTATAAGTTCCACATATTGATTAACAATGGAGGAATACTCTGAGGAAGAGTTACAACTAATCCTTGCATTTGCAGTTCACGAATTGGCGTGCTAACTGTTACTAATATTGCGCTCGTCTCATTCCTCATCTGCTACCAAGTTGTCTCATGGTTTCAACATGGGTTGGCCTCAGATTTATGGCCCCCGTCCCGTTGTCCAACTCTAATTACATCATTTTTAGTAACCGATTTAGTACACATTTTTTACCCAACTCAACAAAATGCTCGCGTGCGCACACACATTCGCAAAATCCCACGTATCAATACACCTACGGGAGACTACATCTTGACTCTTGAGATAATGACAAGTCATATCTCACTTTTAATGGGCACGTTGGCCAGCACCAAATGAAGAAATTAGTAGTAATAAAATATGAGTAGCCGTACTAAATCTAGGACTCGAATCTAAGTAGACAGGTTTGGCGCAAAGAATATCTAGGACCACATCATCTTGTATTTGCACCGGTCCTTCAAATCAATCAAGAAAACATAAACCTTTCTTCTCACTGCCTAGTACTACTACAAAGGGGCTGTTTGGATATGAGGTGCTAAACTTTAACAGTGTCACATCGGATGTTCGGATGCTAATTAGGAGGACTAAATATGAGCTAATTATAAAACTAATTGCAGAACCTTGTGCTAATTCGCGAGACGAATCTATTAAGCCTAATTAATCCATCATTAGCAAATGGTTACTGTAGCACCACATTGTCAAATCATGGACTAATTAGGCTTAATAGATTCGTCTCGCGATTTAGTTTAGGGGTTGTGCAATTAATTTTGTAACCAATATTTAATACTCCTAATTAGCATCCAAACATCCGATGTGACAGGTGTTAAACTTTAACAGGGGTTTCCCAAACACCCCCAAAATATATGTAAGAGGTTGCCTTGATGACAATTGACCAGAAGCACTAAAACCATAGTACTCTTCCGACGTCACACCACAAACTGTTTACCACCATTTGCTGCGTAACTGAGGGGGTGTTTGGCATAGAGGGTTAAAGTTTAGCTCCTGTCATATCGGATGTTTGGACACTAATTAAGAGCATTAAATATTGGTTACAAAATTAATTGCACAACCCCTAAACTAAATCGCGAGACGAATCTATTAAGCCTAATTAGTCCATGATTTGACAATGTGGTGCTACAGTAACCCTTCGCTAATGACGGATTAATTAGACTTAATAGATTCATCTCGCGATTTAGCCTAGGGATTCTGCTATTAGTTTTGTAATTAGCTCATATTTAGTCCTTCTAATTAGCATCCGAACATCCGATGTAACATGGCTAAAGTTTAGCCCCTATCTTCCAAACACCCCTGACCGAGTCTAGCCTGCTGATGGTTTCCCTTCAAAAAAAACAAATTTAATTTCTTAACCTTCTGAAGCGTCATACGAATTATTGCAAATTAATGTATATTCAGGTAAACGTTTTCGAGTTCTCTTATGGGCGACGACCACCTCTTGGAGCTCCCTCGGGGTGTTTACAACTTCGAGTTTCTCTCTGGATGTTTACATCTTCGAGTTTCTCTCAGGCTGTATACATCTTCGGGTCACCTCGGCCTGTTTGATCATAAACAACGAGAATTTGCTGTGAGTACTAATTGCAGCCACATCATTTTCGAGTTTTTCCTCGGCAGAATCAGGGCGTCACATTTTCGAGTTTCTCCTTGATGATTGATTTGACATGGCTGTACTAATAATTAAATTTGTTGCGAAGTTGGCAGCAAGGTTGTTTTGCATTTCGAGACATTACGGTGGATGGTTTCCCCACACCGGAATTTACAGCTTTTTTCTCTTTCTGCAGCTTATACTTGCTCTTGAAGCCAGTGCTCTGCAGTCATGCTCAGTTAAAAAAAAGGAAGGAGAAGAAAGAGGTTACACATGCTATATGTACAGTAAAATTTAGGCAAATCGCCGACTCGTCTGCCTGTATGAGGTTAACAGACACTAATCTTTTTTTGCGAAAGAACAGACACTAATCTTATCCATATATAATCATGGCAACCTTCAGCACCCTGATTCTTTTTTCTGAGGAAATCAACAACACAATTCATGCAATACCGACCGCTCAACAACCAACAGCGAAGGAATCATGTAAGGAATGTGCAGGTTTTGCAGCGAGAGAAATTGAGAATATATATGTACTAGGAAGGACGGCGCGCTCCGCCGCGCCCGTAGAAGCAGCACCTCGGCGGCGGAGGAGGCAGGCGCTGCGCGGCCAGGTCGGCCCCGGCCCCGGCCCCGGCGGCGGAGGTGGCAGGCGCACGCACGACGGGAACTACTGCGGCGGCCCTGCGTGATCCCCTGCCAAGCGTGGCTGCTTCGCCGCTGCTCGTGACGGCGACGTAGCAAACGCCGCCGGGGTGTTCTCCCTACGTGCATGCGCTCGTGCTTCACCGGTGTTGCTTCGCCCCGCGTTCGAGGCAGGGCCCGCAAGCCTCCAGGTTTGCCATCATCTCCCCAGCAGGCGCAGCTGCTTGGGCGGCGGAGTTATATGTGGGTTTCCATCTATCATCTACAGATCCCACCAATCTGCCTCCATCTGCCTTTTCTTTTTCTTCTCTTTTTTTTCCACCCGTGCCTATATTTGTTTTGTCCTCCTTTTCTTTTCCGGGGCCGGCCACAATGCGGTTGTGATGCCGAGGCTCCGTTTGGAGTTAAGTACCTCTCCCATCGAGATTAATTAGAAGTATTAAATATAAATTAATTATATAAATGTGTGCTACAGCTTATGCAATTAGTTTTATAATTAATTCTTCTTATAATTGGTATCAAACATCCACGCAACCCGAACTAAAAATTAGTTCACGGATTAAAAAAAAAGTGGCGGGCCAGAATCTGGATTCCGGAGGCTAGCCTACGCAAAACTGTGATGTGGTGCTATCTGAGAGTTCGGGCCACGTGAAGTAAAAAAATCACTGCCGTTCGGTTTCCTTCGCACGACATCAGGAGAAAAATCCCCATCCTCTCTTTCCTCGCCCGTCGTCATCTGCCCTGAGCAGAGCAAAATCCCGCTCGATCTCGCCACCCTCCCAATGATTCGAGCTCCTTCGTGAAGAAATTGCTTGACTGCCAGGTCAATATAGATATAGATATGTATGTATGATGATATGGGAAGATCAACGCTTCCGTCGTTCTAAGTGTCATCGATCGGCAACTTGATCCTCTTGTTCATCCTCCCTGACTCCATTCGACGAATCATCATGAGACGGGGACATCGTGATGTTCGTGTGCGTTTGATTGCTGCTGAATCTAGGGTTTTAATTATTCGCGTGTCCCGGCCTTCTGCAATCCCAAAGGCTAGTAATACAGCTGCTCATCGACAAAACACCCATTTCTGGTAACGCAGCAGCGGACTTTGGGCCAATCAACCATTACAAACCAACCTGATGGAACTAATCCTGCGATGCTACATGCACAGGTCCTACTCCTATATACTCCCTCCGTTCCAAATTGTAAGTCATTCTAAAAATCTTGAAGAGTCAAAGTATCTCAAGTTTGACCAAATTTATATGATAATATAATAACATTTATGATATCTTAACTAAGTATCATTAGATTCTTTATCAATTATATTTTCATAATATATCTATTTGATGTCAGAAATTTTTATATTTTTCTCTATAATTTTGGTTAAACTTGAGATACTTTGACTCTCCAAGATTCTTGGAATGACTTAGAATTTGGAACGGAGGGAGTAATATTTTTCTGAATAATTATGTGTACAAATTAATTCTTTGTTTTCGATTCATAATTTTTTTTTCATCCTTTAAACTTCTATATGGGGCTAACAATTAAAGCTTGTAGGTAACCAAAAATCTCAGTATAGCTAACTACAGAAACTACTGAAGCAGTTCTGGCGAAAGAGACATGAATGGAGGAATTAAGTTGAGCTATCTGCAACCGAGGCAACCCTAGCAGATAAGCATTATCCATCAGACCGTGCAATCATGCATGATGGCTTTGAACAATGATGCATCCGCTGGTGCTTATCTATCTACATGTGCTCCGACCGAACTGTTCCTCGGTATGAGGCGGCGCGCTTGCATAGGAACTTGGCCAAAAACAAAAAGCTTTGACAACGACAACGATCTGTGCTGCCGTAAAGCTTAGCCACTGCGTATGAACATTTCATGGGCCTACGACTGTATCTACACGGCTGCTCCTACACTATAGTAACTTGAAAAGGTTTGGAACTGTAGATAAGTTATCAACAGGCAACTGGGCCAATAATTCACCTAGAAATTTTGGGGAGCCCTTCGATGGTCGTGGCATTTAGCCAGCTGTTCTTCAATGCTAGCTATAGGCTAAACAATTGTTTGGTTTTCATTTCTTCAGGCTTTGGCAACCTCATCGGATCATCAATCACACACCAATCAGGAGCAACTCGCTAAGCGTCAACCGATCACCTACGTTTACTCCATTATATTGAACGCTAGTTTGGTCGGTACCGAATCCGATCTACTAGGATTTTGCTTATTCAAATCATGTTGTCTTATATAAATATAAGTATGGCTTAATTAAGTTGTTGATTCATGTTTTTGTTAAGTTTAGGCTGAAGCTGGGAGGAATATTATGTCGAGATCTGATGAGGAACAACATTTGCGCGCTGCGCACAGACTTAAAATACACCCTAGATTTGCATCTAATTTCATCTGTTTCTGAAAAGATCCAAATTAAACAGTTTCTGACAATATCCAAATTGAACAGGTTCGACATAGTTATTGGATCAGTACTGGAGTAGCTTTTGTGTTTCTTTCATCAAACCAATCAGGAGGAAGGAGCTAAAGTTTAGCCCCCAGCTAAAGTTTAGCCCCTCAAATGGAGTGCTAAATTTTAACATTTTAGGATGTTTAGGTGGGGGGCTAAACTTTAGCACTTTGGTTGACAAAAGACACAATACCCCTCCTCTCTCTTCCTCCTCTCTCCTCCTCTCTCTTCCCTTTCTCTCACTCTTCTCCCCACCTTCCCCAGCCGCGCTGGCCTCCTCGCACGCCGGCGGCCCTGCACCCGCCCTCCCCGCGCCGGCAAAATCGTCAAAGAGCTCGATTGATTCATCACCTTCGAGCGTCACTCCGCACCCTCCCGCCGATCTCCGCCAAGTCGATATGGATCCTGGCGATTTGCGGGGAGAGCGCCGTGGCCTCCTCCGCGCCGAGGGCCCCTGGGTCAGGGCCACCGCCGTGCGGCAACTCCACGTCCAGGAGCTCCACCACGGGTGCGGCTCCACCACGGAGACGGGGCTCAGCTGCTGCTTCTCGTCGTCGGAGTATTCGCAGTCGGAGATGGCGTTGCCGAGCGGAGGAGGCGGGAGGGTGAGGAGTGACGCCCCCGACGAGAAGCTTCTCATCTACAACTACCTGGGGTGCGGCGAGGCAGAGGCGGCAGGGCCGGCGAGGCGAGGCGGAGGAGGCGGGGGCGGCGGGGTCGGGCAGAGGAGGCGGGGCCGGGCGGAGGAGGCTGCCCCATCCCTTCCTGGATGCGCCTCGCCGAACAACGGCAGCGCCAGCTCGAGGAGAGAGAGAGGAGGGGGGGCATCTGGGGAATAATTGGAACTGGAACCACATTTTAGCCCCTTTAGCCCATTTTAGCACCCCTGGAGGGCTAAAGGATTTGGAGGGGCTAAAGTTTAGCACCCCTATTTTAGCCCTCCTGTTTGGGAGCAGGGGCTAAAATGGGGGCTAATGTTTAGCCCCACCCACACCCCTCCAAACACCCCCTTACCATTGATAGCTTGGTTAGAAGTTACTCCCTCCATCTATGTTTATAAGGTATGGTATAACTTAGTACGGTCTTAAAAAAATATTTTGACCATTTATTTATCTTATATAACCATTATATAACCATTGTAGAGTATATTTGATTATGAATCCAACCATATAAAATTTACATTATAAAAATAAAAAAGTAATAGTTGTGAAAAGTCACCATCAGCGTAGAGAGAAGGAAAGCTGGTGAATTTACATGGATAGTGCCAGAAATTGGGCAAGGAAACAGGAAACAGTGTTGGGGTTCATCCAAATCCAGCCCTAGGTGTCACTGTGTCAGGCCATTGAATCATGCACCATATTCAACTCCACCCGAAGTCGATTAGTTCTGATGAAGCAGCTCAATATTTAGATTCCCTTCCAAATTGTGACAGCTGGGCCAATAATTGAATAATTTATGGCAAAACAAGCATCAATGGGTCCCGATCTCTATGCGGTATGCCTGCAATTAGCACTCCATTTCTCTGCACTTCTCCAGTTGCTTTCCAAACTGAAAGTTCGTGTGGGACTTCCCACCAACAGCCGAAATACTATCGACGCATCGATCTCCATGTTAATGCTTGACAGAATGAGGATAATAAGTAGTGAGAACGAAGCTAGCAAGCAGAAAAGAATCTGACCTTTTGAGAGTTCGTCGAGCTAATGATTTCCGGGAAGATCCCTGCTTAGGGAGCATGGTCCCGGCAAACAATCTGCATGCATTTGTGTAATTGCTGGGCATTACTGGCTGTCTGGTCGATTCCTAGTTAATTAATCGTTCCAACCAATCAACTCTGGGCTTCGAGTTTCTGGTACTTCTGAAACAGGTCTCTATAACAGTATGACTTCAGCTGATCAAAGCGTAATGCTAGGATACTGCAAGTCTGCAATATGTTTGTTTTTTTGTAGTTTACTGCAACCCAAGAAGATTCAGATTTCAGAGAGCCGGCCAAAGCTGGGCATTTAAATTGGCATTGTCGAGTTATTCTCAGCATCACGGTTCTTGCGAACTCGACACATCGTCATTAACAATTGAAAGTTGTTAGCCCCTTACGCCTTCCGGTTCATCACTGCATGCACATATCCCTTTCAACCATTACAGGACGGTGGCTTGCATTACAGGCTCTCATAATAAATATACCACATATATACATCAGAATATATATCAGATAGATAAATAGATAGAACATTAAGTGTGTGGGCGCACCCGCGCCAATCCGATTATGATCTGACTGTTCGATGAGTTGTATCGCGCAGGCGCTTATAAATCTTGAAGCCGAAAACAGATTAAGAAACAAAGGAGACGAAGAATTCGGCGTGGAAAATAGTTAGCTGTTCGAGTCTGACGAGCACTAGCGATACTTTTTATAAGCGATATAAGTAGTATTTATTGGTATGATCTGCAAGTCAAACCACGATTGTTTTGCAAGTGTGTTAAAAAGATATTAAGAGGAGAGCGAGAAGAATTAAGTGCAATAGTTGTTGGGGTCCGGTGCAATCAAAGTATACTTGTAGCTACTAGTATCATCTGATCTGCGAGTCAAACCACAATTATAGAGAAAAAAATGGGGCTGTGGCTGCTCGCAATCTGTATCCGCGGCGAGATTCCTCCTACCCCTTTTGGGTATCTCAAAGAGCCAGATAGTCTTGGTAAAATACTGTGGGTACGATAATTCTTCACATGATACAGTTCACCAGGAGGTTACCCAGGTGATAGATTTGTAGACGGAGGAGATCATAAGATCAAGAACTCGAATGGTAATACAAAGACGTAAGGCTTAGATAGGTTCGAGCCTCCGAAAAGTAATACCCTACATCCTGTGTTTCGGTGGATTGTATTGCTGGTATGGGATACGAAGAGTTGAGATGGATGAGTTGTGGTGAGTTATCCTCGGGTGGTGTCCCTGGCCGCCTTATATAGGCTAACGACCTAAAGTTACAAGTCGGATAGGATCTAATCCTAGTCGGTTGTTACATGGAAATCAATCTGAGTCGATTTATAACAAGTATCCCGTGATATCCGGACTGAATTGATTCGCCGAGCCTCCTAGCTTGTGTTCCAAGCGTCTTCATGCCTTGGCCCATACGGCATGGTCGGGCGGGTCCACTTATCAGGGCCGACTAGTATCCTGGTCGGTGGGGACCCATGGGTACCCATATCCCTTAAGCCCCCAAGCGATGTAGAGTCGAACAGAACCTGATGGATGTGCAATGAAGCTTGTAATGAATTCGGCTGAAGGTGCGATGTTATCATAGTGATGGAGAGGCTGCGCAGTGCTTAAAAGAAAAGAAAGAAAAATTGAAGCTTCCATAAGCGCATGATCAAGTGCGCATGCCTATGCGACTGCCGAGCTCCGAGATGCTGGCATCCTGGAGATCGAAGGGAAGTACATGGAGGGGGTCGCAAGACACACACCATATGGAGTAGCCCTTGAGCATTGAAGCAATAAAAGTAATCAGTCCAATGGTCAAGAAAATGATATATTGTTTCCATAGCAAAAAAAATCTAAATATAGCACCCAGCCCCTGAACATGAGGACCGGCAGAGCCGCGGAGGCACGCCAACCTGAGATAGGTGCCCAGCCATCGAGCATGAGGACTGGCAGAGCCACAGAGGTACGCCGACCTGAAATAGGCGCCCAGCGCTCAAGCACAAGGACTAGCGGAGCCACGGAGGCATGCCGACCTGCGATAGTCGCTCAGCCCCCGAGTGCGAGGATTGGTGGAGCCATAGAGGCACACCAACCTGAGATAGGCACCCAGCCCCCGAGCGCGAGGACTGCCGAAGGCACAGAGGCAAGCTGACTTAAAATAGGCGCTCAACCCCCGAGCATGAGAACTGGTGAAGCCACAGAGGCACGCCGACCTAAGATACATGCCTAGCCCCCGAGCGCGAGGACTGGCGGAGCCACAGAGGCACGTCGTGGGATGTAAAAGAAAACACATGGCTTCCGTCTATCGCATGCGCAGTAACAGGGAACCCGCGAATTCCGTTGCTAGGTTTACACCGTCAACCTCTTCAAAAGCTGAAGGGGCGCGGTTCCATTTTCATTTCCTCTCCACTAGCACTCAAACACCGCCACCACCAACACCATCACCGTTGCTCCTGAGAGCCCTAGGTCACACCGCTGCATCCGTAAACCACATCGATCGCTCCTTCGCTCGAAGGTTGTAGTCACCGCCACCACGCCGCCATTCCCCGCCGTATGTGAACCAAGAGGCCCACCAACATTCGATCTGCACCACGAGGATTAGAAACCGAAGAAATGCGGTGGAGCAGGCACCAGATCCATCCACCTATTGGATGAAGTCCGTGATGAGTAAGGAACAAATCCAAGCCCTCGTCGATCGCAGCCTTCTCGGACCCAAGTCCCTCCTGGACTGGAAGGCGACCGTGTGCCCAGAATTCCCCATCAAGGACAAGATCGAAGCCGTCGTCTTTGCGGCATTCTTCGAGTAGGGATTCAGGATCCCGACGGGGGTTTTCTTCCACGGATTGCTAGAGTACTACAAGATTGAGTTAGTGCATCTAAACCCTAACTTCGTACTCGACGTTGCCATGTTTATCCATTTGTGCGAAGCATTTCTCAAAATCCCCCCCCCCCATTTCAATCTATGGAGATATCTGTACCAATTGAAACCGGTAACGGTGAAGGGGAACCTGAGGATAATCGGCGGCTATGGATTTTTGCTGCAGCCAAAGAGGGTCGCCGAGTATTTTGACCTGCATCTCAAAGATTAAAACAAGGGGTGGCACAAGGAGTGGTTCCTTGTTACCAACTAGAAGCCTAAGTTGCTGCCTCGCGTTGGGTATGCACCTGTGACAAGGCCATAATGGTCGAACCAGTTGACCTTCAAGGAGATGGTCCAGGTCAACTAGCTGTTGGAGGAGATTGCCGACCTGAAGAGACATGGGCTCACAGCAGGAGTTGTGAGCATCAACTTCTCCCGAAGGTTAACACAACCGATCAAGGATAGGGTCCATCTGTTGGAGGTATGCCCTAGAGGCAATTATAGAGATGATGATATTCCATTTGTATCCATGATTTATATTGTGTTCCTTGAATATCCATTAAAGGCTACTTAAATTGATTTGCAATTATGTGAATTGTATGTGAAACTCTTTACTTGTATGGTTATTCTAAAAGTTGTCCCTAGTCGGAGTTCATGTGAGGACACACATGAATATTAGACTAGCACATGTATTAGTTCATGACTATGTTTCACAAGTCATGGACATGGAGATGTCAAACTAATAATGTGGGTACATGTAGAGACATGTGCCAAGACGGACCCAACGCGAGAAGTAGTTCTCTCTTTACACAACAAGTACGCTTTGTCCTTAGACTTGAGATTGTCGCATGTACTCAAGATGTGGATCGACTTACTTAGGGGCTATCAAATGCTACACCGTAACAGGGTAGTTAAAAAGGTAACTTTCGGGTTTGTCAAGAAGCATGCTGTGAGGCATGGTTAAATCAAGATGGGATTTGCCCCTCTCTAATTGAGAGTGATATCTCTGGGCCCCTCGAGTGATCGGATCCAAAAATGCATGGCCATGCTATGTAAGGTTAATAGTTAACCTACAAAGGGATTCCGAATCACAAGATTGAGAAAGACTGGTCGACTTGGAGCTAGACCAAATATCGTGAGGCAAAGGGAATAGCATGTACGTGATATTGTGACGGTTCGTCTGATATGATCTTCGTATGCGTATAGGAGTTGGCACATCTTGCTAGAGGCCGCTACCGACTATTGGGCTGAGTAGAAGTACTCGGGCCATGTCTATACGTATCCGAACCTATAGGGTCACACACTTAAGGGGTTGGAAGCCCAATTCAGATGTGATCTGAATTGGATCAGGTTTAGGAGTACTCATGGACCTCGGACCCAGAGGCCCGTCAGGAACCTCTATAAATAGAGGGGTAGGGGCGTCCTAGGGTTTTATCCTTTTAGCTGAACCACAGCTGGCGCGCCTCCCACACCCTCGCCTGTTGCAACTCGCTGACCTAGCAGTCCGGCTTACGACGCTTCCTCCCTGCACGTGTGGATACCTTGGAGGTGTTGCACCTACAGCACTTGGACGAGCCGCCGACGAGCCACAACAAGCCGACGATGAGCCGCGGCACGAGGAGGACCTCGCTGTACGTGGACGAGCTGCTAAGGAGCTGCTCGACGTCGACGTGATCAACTACGTATTCGACTACGCTGATCAACTTTGCTGCCCCGACGCGATTCTATAACTTCCGCACTAGTGCGTCGAGTGGTAATCCCGTGATCCATATACGGCAGTTTTCCTGGTTTACGCGGTAGAAAAATTTTGTTTTGCACTAGCGTAGCCTACCTCGTATCCCAACACCATCCAGTGTACGAATACTCGGGTCCATTGGATCCAACCTGAGAAGTACAGTGGAAGGTTACCCGGGAAGAGGTCGTCGGCTGGGTTTGCGAGTTCTTCGGTGGCGTCATCAAGAACATGCACTGCCCCAAGGCGTACTCCCCTGTGAGGCTAGCCAATCCGGTAAGTTCTTGATTTCATCGTTTGGCTTGTTTGCTTCGCTTTTGTGTTTGTTTCTGCTTGATACTACTTTACTTTTTAGAGCTGAGAGTGTGAGTTTTTCTATCCAGCACCGCTTCCTGGAGGGACCAAGCAGCAGCGGCCCAAGGTTCGCTAGACCACTAAGACCAACCACCCACTTGCCGCCCTGGACTGGGAGTCGAACTCCTCCTTTGATGACTCCGGCGAGGACGTACCGGTCTAGGGCAGTAGCACGCAGGTCGGGGGCACGGCTCTTGTTAGGCGGCAGACGCGCCAGGCCGTCCGCAAGATGGTGGGGTCCAAGGCGCTAGAGGGGGAGAAGCTGGAGATAGAGAAGAAGAAGCGCAAGAAGACAGGTGCCACGAAGCTGAAGGCACCTGCTGTGGCGGTGGCATCCCCTACGGAGACCTCATTCGGGGTGCCAAGCAACGACTCCAAATCGCCCAGCCCGGCCGCCAAGAAGAAGAAGGCCGAGCTCCTTAAGATGACCGCAGCCAATGCGAAGCGGCTCAAGGAATGGCTGAGGATGGAGATCCGCAGGGGAAAGCAGAAGGAGCCGATCATGCCACCGCCAGCACCTCTTCACCCAAAGTTCCGAGCAAAGAAGAGCACATCGTGAGTATGATCATGTTGTCGTATATTGTTGGAAATTTTATTTGTTCATTGCTTTGCTTTCTCTCTATGTCTCGTCATCCGAGCAGGAAGTCGGTGATGGAGGATGACCCGAGACTGCAGGGCGCTAGCGTCAGGACCTATGTAGAAGGTCATACTCCTAATGCGACCATAGGGTCTGTATCGACGATGTCTGTCCAGGCTGGGAGCGAGAGTGGCCTGGACATGGGACATAAGGGGCCCAAGCTAAGGTCTTCACCGTGCTAGGATGTCGCTGAGGATGTTACTATATCTGCGCATGGGGCCATAGATGCAAGTGCCAGGCTGCAGATCGAGGAGGCCTCCAAGGAAGCGTCAACCAACACGGAGGCAGCAGGCTACGACACCGACACTAATGCCCACAAAGATGATTCCGCTACCGTGGACTTCTCCGGGATGTCCCTACCGCAGGATGCTGCAGTCGACAAGAAAGATCTTGCCATCCTGAAGGAATCTGTGGCCAAGGTCGGAGAGGTGTTATACGTAAGTTGGCCGACCAATCTTGCTATTCACTTCCGCCCCTATCTTCCATCCTTGAATTGTTGGAGTAGCTTTTGTACAGAATCTGGCCGAGCGTGCGCACAAGAGGGCGAACACCACCCACCGCGCCGAGGAGTATCGTCTTGAGGCCGAGCGCCTGAAGGCCAAGCTCAAGAAGGCCAAGGAGGATGCCGCGGAGCAGATCTGACAAAAGGATCAAGAGATCGAGGAGCAAAAGAAGATCACCATGGAGGTCCAGGGCAACCTTAGCGCTTTGCTGACTGGTTCGACTTCGTTCCTTATGAAAGATCTATCTTGGGTAGATGAGGCCGATATCTTTTCTTGAGTTCCATTATTTTGCAGATACCCAAAGGAAAGAGGAGAGGCTCAAGAGAGACCTCAAAGAGTGTGAGGAGGCCAATACCCAACTGCAGCAAGACCATGACATCGCCGTGAACCGTGAGTATGCCGTGTCGCAGAAACTGGCCTATGAGGCTGACTTGCACAAGAACATGGATCGGTGCTTGATTGCTATTATGAATAGTCTTCAGCATGATCAAGTGGTCATTGCAGGGTTGGAGGTGGAGATGGAAGACCTGAGGTCGGCCGCAGCTACGTGATGGACATGATCCAGCCTGTGGCCAACCCTGACAAGCCAATGCCGCTACTGGACCGCCTGAAGAATGCTCCAAGTCAGCTGAAGGCCTTGATGAAGGAAACAGCCATGGAGTGCGCCAAGAACATCATGGCGCTTCTGAAGATGCACTTCCCCCGGTTGATCGTGGAGCGCGTTGGAACAAGCACCGCTGAGGATTTTGATGTTGATAACCTCCCGCTAGCCGAGCAATATCAACAAGCAGTGGAGGATGTAGTTAAAGAACTGGACCTGTAAAAAAACTATAAAATGTATCAATATGTGTCATGAGTCAAGTAAACTTGTTGATTAACTTATGTGAAAAGAAAGCCTCCACCCCTCCTTAGGTTTATACGACAGGACATCGTGTAGCTTAGGCCTGTAGCTGCTAAGCGCCTAGCCTTGCTTGGCCAACACTCTGCTAAGAGCGGATCTTAAGCTTGTAGAAGGGACAGACGCAAGGTTGTCTGGGTTTCGTGAGTTAGGACACTGTCCACACGAGTTAATCGTACTTGCCATGAGAGGTGTAGGAGAAGAGGCGAGACCCGGAGGTCGGCGCATAACGGGGGAAGCCCTCGACCGTGAAGGCGAGGGTGTGGTCTGTCGATCAGGTCGGATAGCCCCCGAGCGTGAGTAAGAGCTCGGGTAAGAAAGAAGGTAGTAGATACGCAAAGAACCTCTAAGGTTTTATTTATTTAATGTAAAATGTAAACAAAGTACATAGCTTTTTAGGTCCTAAGGGTAGAACCATCACAGGTGTTGAATGTTCCATGGGTTAGGGACACTTGAGCCATCTGCACACTGCAGCCGGTAGGTGCTAGGTTGGATGACTTCTTTGACGATGAAGAGCCCCTCCTATAGGGCCGACAACTTGTGCATGTCCTTTGTGGACTGGATCCGGTGGAGCACTCGGTCGCCGACATTGAATGAGTGTTCCAGGACGTTCCTATGGTGGTAGCATCAAATCTGGTGCTCGTGTCGCGCATGCTGGATGAGGGCCGCCACACGATGTTCTTCTAGGCTATCGATGTCAACCTGCCGACTCTTTTCTGCTTCCCCTTCCTCGTAGTATTGAATCTGTGGGGCACCAAAGGCTACATCTATTGGCAGTACAGCCTTTGAACCGTAGACAAGGAAGAATGAGGTGTAGCCAATGGCCCAACTCTTTTGGGTGCGGAGGCCCCAAATGACGTGGGGTAACTCGCGGAGCCATTTGGTGGCATACTTGGATGCATTGTCAAAGATACGAGACTTGAGGGATTGGAGAACCATCCCATTCACACGTTCGACCTGGACATTGCATCGTGGGTGAGCTACTAAAGAGTAGTATACGTAGATGAGGTTGTCCTAGCAAAAATCCCAGAACTCGGATCCTGTGAATTGTTTGCCCAGGTCGGTGATGATCCTATTGGGGACCCCAAAGCGGTGTGTGAGCTCTTCGACGAATTGAGCAGCTTTCCATGCTTTTGGGTCGGTTGTAAGTAGCCTGATAAATCTAGGTGAAGGCTCTGGCGAGCTGACCCCAAGTGTCGATGCAGCCTCATGGGAGGTTCTCCAGCCATAGGAGAGGTGCGCTTCCCATCACCAACGGGAAGTAGGCAGCCATCATGTAGTAGGTGCCGTTCGCAGCCTTGACCACGGTGCAGTACGTTTTCAGCCAGATCGTTGGGTCGGAGCGACCATCGTACTTCTCGTTGATGGCTAGCTTGACTAGTGGGTGGCTAGTGGACAGCCCTGAGGCGGGAGGGTGAACACGGTGAACCCGTCGATGTCCATGTCCTCATCTGCCATGAGGCGGTATTGTACCGGCGGGGCACTGGGGCATGCGCTGTTGTCATGCTGGGGTGGATTGTGGGCGTCACCAGGGGTGCCATAGCGACGATCGTAATCGTTGCGGCGGCGTAGCTCCTCCTCCCGGTGGTTGCGGGACTCCTGCTCCACGTTGTGGTTTGGCTGGTTGCCGACCCCCATAGCGCCAAAGTCGTGACCATACTGGGCACACCGTCGGAGCTCTGTCTCGTCCTGCTCCCGGTGATGGTTGTTGAGCTCACCACGGAGGTCGCGGCGGTCGCGGAGGTCGCGATTAGGTTGCCGACCAGGCTAGCCGCGTCGTTCGCCGTCTCCTCGTCCGTCACGGTGGCGGTTGTCATGGTGGTGGTTATCTGGTCGGCGGTCGTCGTCGTCAGGATGGTAGTCATCACTCCAGGACTGGTCCACCTCCTCCTCTTGAATGGGTTCCAACCGACCTCCCCTTCGGCTGTCGTGATCGGCTCGACTACGATCGGATCTACTCTAAGTAGATCGACTTTGGGAGTATCAGGTAGATGTAGATCTAGAGTATGATGATCGGCTCCTTGAGCGTGCTGGGGCTTTGGCCTTTTCTTCGATCTGGGCGTTGGTGACACAGAGTCGCACCTGGATCCGCTGCAGTTGCTCTAAATCCGGAAGATTTTCCAAATCAGCAAAAATAGCCCCCCAGGTTGGCCTAAGGTGTGGCGAAGACGTCATGACCAACCTGTTCAAGGTCGTCTTGCAGATTACGAGCACGTTAGGGACGCCTGCGTTGACCTTCAGTGCCCCCTTGGTTGTCGTTGTTGCCGCCGTTAGGTGCCGATGGGACGGACGGTGCATTGGCTGCTGCGGGGGCGGTAGGCGGCTGATGGACTGGCTCAGCTCGGTCCTGTTGGCAGCGCCTGCCGCGGTCTTGATTCCTCTCATTGCGCACTTCCTCCTCAGAGGAAGTTTTGCCATCACGAAGTGGTTCATTAGCGGAGACAGTGAAGACTTCCTGATCTAGTGACGTGGAGCTTCCGTCGTCGCTCTCATCGTAAGGGTTTGGGGTTAGGGCGAAGTGAGGGATCTGGAATTCGCTGCAGTCTAAAAACTAGGTGGGTTCAGGTGGGTCGTCAGATTGGATCTGGAAAAAGTGCCTGAGTTTTTCGGAAAACACGACAACCGAGTTCTTGATGCCAAAGGGGGCATGGGGAGAGCCCTGCGTCGACCTTCTGGGGCGTAGTGCCACCTCAAAGAGGTTTATGCACTCAGCAATGGTGTTGCTGATGTGATCTAGCCCCGCGATTAGATTGGAGGGCATGGATGGGCGGGTTGCCACTAGGATGTGTGGGATCCTCTCCACGAGAGAGAGAGAGAGAGAGAGAGAGAGAGAGAGAGAGATCACCAACCCTGGGCAAGCGGCGTGATGATCTTCAGGTGAAAACCTTGCTCCATCAAAGCTGATTTGGCGGATGCCGAGCTAGCGGCGGACGCCGAGTCGGTGAAGGAGGCGGTGGAGTCAGAGTCCACCGGCATGCTCCCAAAGCGGAGTTTGATTGGATTGGCGAGGAAGTCCTTCATGCTCTCGGGAAAGATGACGTCAGGGCGGGATGCCATCGAGCTCGTGGGGGAGGATCTGACGATCACCCCTACCTGGCATGCCAACTGCCAGATTTAGTGACCGGCAGTCTACCAGGAGGTTACCTAGGTGGTAGATTTGTAGGTGGGGGAGATCGCAAGACCAAGAACTCGAATGGTATCACAGAGACGCGAGGTTTATACAGGTTCGGGCCTCCGGAGAGTAATACCCTATGCCCTGTGTTTTGGTGGATTGTATTGCTGGTATGGGATGCGAAGAGTTGAGATGGGATGAGTTGCGGTGAGTTACCCTCGGGGGGGTGTCCCTGGCCACCTTATATAAGCTGATGACCTAGGATTACAAGTCGGATAGGATCTAATCCTAGTCGGTTGTTACATGGAAAGCAATCTGAGTCGATTTACAACAAGTATCCCGTGATATCTAGGCTGAATTGATTCGCCCAGCCCCCTGACTTGTGTTCCACGCATCTTCCTGCCTTGGCTCGCACGGCATAGTCGGGCGAGCCCACTTGTTAGGGTCGACCAGTATCCTGGTCGGTGGGTCCGACCCATGGGTACCCTTAACCCTCCATAAGCGATTGATCAGGTGGTGTAGTACGTGCTTGGTGCCATTTCTTAATGATTGTTTATGCTGCATAATGCAAGTGAGAGAGAAGCTAACCACTAACCAGAGACATAGTTAAGTGTCATCACCACACATGTCGATGGGAGGCGAGCAAACAGCTAGAGAAGGAGTGGGCATGTGGCACAGCGGATGGCCGTGATGAGCTTGACAAAAGGAGGAAGGATCACGCATGCTTGACGGCATGGTGAGTTGATAGCAAAATAAGGTAGCCGACGAGACGACTTGACGAGGCGAGACTGGACTTTCTTTGGTGTAGTGTATATATCTTTCTCGGAATCCTACGCATCACCGGCGCTCGTGGCTGGCTCGTCAGACTGCATTGGCTACCGGGTCAGACACTTGTGAAGATAGCGTTGTCGAGCAGCTACGAACGAATAGCTGGCCAAGTGTCAACGTGATGATGAGGCAACGAGATGTCGCGTCCGGACTCGCTCCATCGATCGCCTCTCTGCAAAGGCCAAGCGCCAATCGAACACGGATTATACTATGAACCCATCGGGTGTAGAAACGCGAATTCTTTGTGCATTTGTAGAAACGTGAATTCGTTGTGCATTTTTAGAAACACGAATTCGTTGTGCATTTCCATCTCTACCTTTTAGAATTGACTTGCAAATAATAAACTTTAGCCACTGGTAGACGTGAGTTTTTATTCGGGGACAGATCTTACGTTGGTGCAAGTGCATAGCTGACGCCCTAATGCCTGACGGAGATGTGTGTGATGGGTGAATTATACAAGTACGTGGTCGGTTCTTATATTTGCCCGGCTGTGCCACTTAGATCCCTGTACTCTCAAAATGCATATCTAGCTTCCTAAATTTAGGATCGGGTGTCATTTAGATCCCTGTACTCTCAAAATGCAGATCTTCCTCCCTAAACTTTTGGGTGTCATATAGATCCCTAAATACTTTAAATGCAGTGTCATCCCATTAATAAAACATGATAAGATCAAATTTTATGCTTTCAAGCAAGCCACTATTTTCATCGGCGCATTTACTGACTCATTTTTTTCCCCTTCGGCTTCTTACACTATTCGTCCAATAAAGTTTTTATTCGGGGACAGGTCGGAGTCACTACATGCATAGCTGACGCCCTGACGCCTAACGGAGATGTGTGTGATGGGTGAACTATACAAGAGTAAAGTACGTGATCGGTTCTTATATTTGTCCGGCTGTGTCACTTAGATTCCTATACTCTCAAAATGCATATCTAGCTTCCTAAACTTAGGATTAGGTGTCATTTAGATCCCTATAGATCCGCTCCCTAAACTTTCAGGTGTCATATAGGTCCCTAAACTCTTTAAATGTGGCGCATTTACTGACTTGTTTTATTGCTGCTTCGGCTTCTCACGATATTCATCCAATAATTTATCTTATAAACCTCTGGTATTAGTTTAGTACGTGCAAGTATGAGTTATTCAGTGAAAGGACCTCTAGCCTAGTGGTTAGAGCACCTAAGTAGTACCCAGTTAGCCCGGGTTCGACTCCCCGTGGGAGCGAATTAAACGGGTCTGGAATAAAAAATAAAAAAAATAGGTAGGGGCTTCCCTGCTGACTTCGGTCAAAAAAAGTATAAGTTATTCAAACTTGAACAATCTTCCAAGAATAATAGAGCACGCATGTCATACGCACCTAGCAAGTTAAGATATTGCCTCCAAAGTAAAAGATCATCAATCTTTCTGGACTTAATTAGCACATTGATAGTCTCCACACACTTTGAGCTCAAATTCACTTTATTTTACTATAATTAAACTATATCTACGTAAAAATAGGTTTTTATCAATTTAATTGAGATGACGATGCTTTTAGAGAGTATATGGACCTAGATGACACCCGAAACTAAGTTTAGAAGGCTATATCTGCACTCTGAGAGTACAAGAACCTAAATGACACCCGAGTCCAAATTTAGGGAGCCAGGTATGCATTTTGAGTGTACGGGACCTAAGTGACACAACAGAGCAAGTTTAAGGACCGACCATGCATTTTACTCTTTTAAATATTTATCTAGACATAGTGTATATCTAGATGAATAATAAATACTATGAATCTAAAAATGCCTATACATTGGAATGGAGGGAGTATTTAAGGTTTTTGAGGGTGTGTGAAAAGAGAAATTAATTAAATACCTGGGGGTTGAATTTAGTGGTTACTCGGAAATCCTTGTGGACGCTAGAGTAACTGAGTAAGCTAGCTGGAGATAGGATAGAGCTCGTAGAGGTGATGGATGTACAAGCTGATCAAATTGTATCAGATCGATGGCCTCGGAACTTGGAGGTCCTACTCTTTGTTAGAGGGTGTTTGGATCTTTAATCCCAACTAAAATTCATATCATATCGAATATTTAGAGGCTAATTAGGAGGATTAAATATGAGCTAATTATAAAACTAATTACACAGATGGAGGCTAATTCCCAAGATGAATCTATTAAGCCTAATTAATCCATCATTAGCACATGTTTACTGTAGCACCACATTGTCAAATCATGGACTAATTAGGCTTAATAGATTCGTTTCGCAAATTAGCCTCCATCTGTACAATTGATTTTGTAATTAGTCTATGTTTAATACTCCTAATTAGTACCTAAACATCGAATCAGAAATTTTAGGAGGTTCTAAAGAAACAAACGGGGCCTTAAGCTAGTTGGGCGGCCTATTGTGCAATCCACGTTACTACTTGGAGTTGTTGGTGTTCGATTGGACAGGACAATATGATACCTTGCGCGTGGCAACTCACAAGTCACAAGTGGCATGGCTTGTTACGAGCTATAGCCCCTATTCAAATATTTCAGTTGACATCCATCCGCAAGTAGAACCTAAAAATTCTGGAAATGGAGGGTGATGTAAAACAAAACAGAACGAATGTGGACGTGAGAATTAGAGCGCGCGCGCACCCACAGGCCACAGCGGGAACTTAAATTCGATTATGGCTGGCCCAGAAGTCCAATGTAGATTGGAGCCCGTGAGACATGGAGATTGGAGCCCACTAGGCCCAGCGCCAACTAAAGCTGCAGCCCACATATGGCCCACAATCAGGAAGTATAGTACGACTTTGGTCACTTGCTGGAAGCCTGAAAGATTTTGAGGTTAGCAGAGAATGAGTAAACTCAAATCACAATGCCCACTCCAACCGTGAGCCTTTCAATGCCAAGTTTTTTAGCCCTTAACCGAAGGATTAATTGCGTGCTTCCTACATGATGCTTAGGATAAGATGATTAATTTACTTTCGAACTAACTATATTATCTTAAACGTCAGAATGGATGCAGTAGTTCATAGATGCGACGTGTCTAAAGTATACTAGAAGGCAATCTTGGCAGCATCACTATTGGGATCAGAAATCCCGAACAGATAAATGGTCAAAAGTCCTCTCCCCCAAGCTATAAAGCTCTAATTATAGGGGAAGGAGATGGTTGTTTATGTATATTTATTAGTGTGGTTAAATATTACAAATAGATCCCTAAACTTTACAACGGATGTCTAAATTGAGCCCCTATACCTCTAATTAGACCTCCTCCACCAGCATAAGTGCCTAGACCTTGCCCGCAAGGGCGCATCCCCAACAATCACCAAAGATATGGACATCCACCAGCATAAGAACATGAGCACCAAACATGTAAGTGCGTCTGTGGAATGCGAAGAAGAAATATGGTATCATTGACAATTCTTTTAACAGTAATGTTAGCAAGATTTCTCACAAGCATCCCAGTGTACACAAAAGTTTGGGTTTTGCTTGAATGTCTTTGGGTTCTGCTTGAATGTCTTTGGGTTCAATATGACAATTGACAAGTAGAGCATGTTAATTAGCTCAAACCTTTGCACAACAGAGACGAGAGAAGCCACTCGCTTATGTACTAATGTGATGTCAACACCTACTGAACAACATGCCCTAATCTCTATATACTTGAGCTAGCGTAAAGAGTGGATGATTGCAGCTTTGGGCTACTAGACAAGTTACCAAATATGTCATTGCAGCCATCCCATTTCCTCTGCTCCCTTGCCTCCCAGTAACCTCCAACATAGCGGAATGTTCCATCTTCGCTGTCCCTTTGGAACCATCTTGGTTTCCAGCCACTCTCCTGCATCTTCCTTGCCTGCAGACGAGGATATATACATATAATGATCTCAGTTAGGGCAGAAAAGCACTGAATGCGAGATCTGATAGTGCAAGCAGTACAAAAAGATTCGCACGTGGAGTTGATCCAGTGATCAAGATGTAGCATTCATGAAGAATGTACGACAATGCAAAAGAAAATGAAAGAAAGAATCAAGGGTACAAGTACAACCATCCGTTGCCTTGTCTCAAGACGCAATTTTTCACCATTGGCCTTCTCGTGCTCCCCATTCTCCAGGTGTCGCTGATCCGGTCTGAGCCTCGAATCTGTTGGTGGAAGCTTCTCCTTAACAAGAGAAGGGAAAAAGTGATTTAGGCATTTAGGTTCAGAGCTAACAGGACTCAAATGATGGGTTATATGTATGTTCCATGTCTACCTTGAGCTCCGGTGTCAGCTCATTTAATGTTATTGCAAATGAGGACAGATTGTACCGAGTAGGATTCGCTGAAGGCTCATTTTTCTTCCACAGCAAAGTGGCGCCAGCACTATGATGTGAACCATGGGATTTCACCTTAGAGGCATCATCACTGATGACACAATGCACGCTTTCATCCCACTTTCCGGTCAAGGTTGCAACCTTGGTTCCATCAGCATCCTTGACAACTCCTTGAACCTTGCATAGAGCTAGATATATTAGTATGAACCAAATCAGTCTGATGGGTGATTGCTCTTATTCTTTCTTTACCTGGCGAGGATTTCGATCAAGGAAAGACTGCTCTTTAAACGTCAGCTTGCATGAATATTGTCTATTTCCACTTATGTTCATTGTCCCATGGTGATGGCAATAGAGTCGACCAAGGATAAGGTTATTAATTGTTGTTGTAACCTGACAATGAAAATAAAAACATTTAAGCATAATTGACAACAAACATTAACTATTTCTTTCAGATCTCAGAGTATACACGTGCACAGAGGCAGTTGTTTTCCAGTAATAGAAGAATCGACATCCAGAAAGTGTTGAAAATAAACTGGGATGTGTTCATAAAACCAGTAGTGAGGATAGACTGGAGGAACAAAGTTCGATAGTTCCCAATCGTGAAGAGGGATAGTATTGAGTATTTGCCACTGATGAGGAATTCATACCTTGCTCCACTGGAAAGTTTCTCCATCATCAAACTCTAATGTTAACACACCATCAGGATCCACTTGAATGGATTGTCCCCAGAATTTGCTCTTAAGATTGCTATCTCCCCAAAATTTCCAACCTTTCCCCTCACAGTGGCATGCCATGACCATAGGGTGATGACTGACCTGGTCCAAGAATGCAGGCACATTCAATCAAGTGTGTTCTTATACATAACAGAAATGTCAATAGTACTCGTGTTATGTCCCTGTACGCAATGTTGTCCGTCATTCCTCTGTCAGGATACTTCTATGTTCACTGTGGTTTGTTAAGTGACCAAGCAACAAATTGAGCATAAGCTGAATTTATATGTTGGGTGCCAAACTAACCTTCTCAGAGAAGAAACGGATCCCCTTTTCAGGGTAATCAGCTTCATAGGTTTCCCCTAGCAATGGATTGAAAGGTTTGCAGGGGCGAGAATCTGTGGAAGCATATCCGGAGACCGCAAAAGCAGCAACATAAAGAATTCTCATCAGACCATTCCCCTGAATGAAGAAGCACAATTATGATATTACTATCAAATGGATTTAGTATAAATACATACTAAAAAACACCACTAGTCTGAGAACTGAATGATAGCACAGTTTGTAGAGTCTCCTGTCAAGGAGGCCACCAACCTAGGCTAGAACCCTAGAACCCGTGAAATGTACTCCCTCTATTCCAAATTGTAGGTTGTTTTAGCTGTCTAGTGCATAATAATATCTATGGACCTAGAAAATTCAAAACGACCTACAATTTGGAACGGAGAGAGTAGGTACCTCCCTGGGAGCTGGTTTCATAGAGTTTCCTGGACATTTAGGGTTTGGTGGTCCCTTCTTTAAGACAAAGCTAGGGGGATATCATCTCAACGTAATGCAGTCTTTTTAGAAACACTACTAGTCGGCATTCATGAAACTGATGCTCAACGAATTGAAGAACTCTAGCAGCCCCTACTTTAACTCCAATATCAGATGCTATGTTTTAAGGTCTGAAAGTGGAAATTTCCCGATTTAAAATCTCCATCCGATGCCCATGTTTTCAGAAGAATCTTTATCTAATGCCTATCATTTTGGCCATTGCCTCTTTGTTGGCCTATTCCCTACTATTGGGCTATTCCCCTAACAGTCATGTTTTTTCCTCAAGCACACAGGAGCCATGCGTATCATTGTATTAAAGAAGCAGCCAAAAGGTAAATGTTTCAGCAGGTTTTAGTTCAATTTAGGTGTTTGGGTCAGATTTTCATTCAAGAGAAAAGAAAGTGTTTAAGTCAAGCAGGAAGGTAGAGAAACATACATACCCTTAAACCACATTCATATGCACGATCCAACAAATAAGAGTACTCTAACTCCTCAAAGCACTTTTGAAGAGAAGATAAAGGCTCATTAAAGTAAACAGGAAGGCAGACTCTTGTGAGATCCTTTCCAACATTGTCTTTGATCATTGACCAAAGGCTAACACCTTTCTCCTTTTCTACTGGTTCAGGCAACTTTGTGCGCCTTTTTGAATATGACAGCAGATACTCATTGGCATTGTCGGCAGTTAGTGATTCAACAGATTTATGATCTTCATTTCCATTGTTTAAGCCTTTCCTTGTCAGGTCAGGACTCGTAGCAAAGTCACTGAAACTTTGTCTTGTGTCGTAGAAATGAAATTCATCTCCATCTGATAGTTCACTAATCTCTTGTTTGCCAGCATCATCAGAAGATTCTGTGTTGCTGTATTCTGATGAGAAAACAGAAGTAGGGATAGTAAGCATATTTCAGAAAATGCAAAAGAAAGGAACATATTTCAGAAAATGCAAAAGAAAGGAAAATGGATGCAGTATGCATCCAAGCCATAATAATGCACAGGAATGGGCTATTTCTTGGTACTTCAACCATTTGGTATTCAGGGTAATTCAAGTAAAAAAACATAACGTGCACTGCTCATCATGAGATACAAATGAGTACCAACAGTTCAAATGTGCATTAACCATCTATCATGCTTTTGAATATTGACACTTTATGGATATTCATAGCCCGGGAGTAGGTAATATTGCATCTAAGCTACATCTTTACACAGTGCATGACAAAAAACTATTAGTGATACTCAAATTTCGTTTCACATGGTCAAATGAAGCTACTTAAGAAGCCATGTACTGAAACATCACTAAAAAAAAGTGGTCTAGAAACAGCGGTGCAAGAAAATTGTGCAGTGAACTGCTTCACAGCTACATGGTGCAATGGATATAAGCATCACAAATAAAAAGGCTTATCATGACAAGGAAAAACGATTACACCACAATTACCAAGGTAAACTTTTTATTTGTACCAGTCTCAATTTTTCAAAGACAAAAAAGGAGCAACAAGAGGAACGTCAAGTACCACTACATTTTCCAGAGCTGGAGCAGTCATGCTTGAACAACTCCAACTGTGGCTTCTCAGTGACAGTCGTGTCTACTGAATTAACAACCTGCATGAACAGCAGAAGGTTTCTGGTCAATTGAAAGCATCCCAACAATTTAGTCTTCAACTTCAGACCACAGTCCAAATAACCTTTTCACTGAACATGTGGCTGTACATTTGGCTCGTAAACTAGAATTGTTATGGCCTATCTTCTTAAATACAAGAAATGTCGATCAAACTAAGGTTAATAAGGTTGTAATCTGCTGAATATAATTCTCCATAAAGTATAGGCACGTCCAGTGCCCTATTGGAGGAACAAACAAAATCACGTGGAATACAATTCTAAAGGAATATCAACACTAGTTTTTTATGCTGTGGAATAACCAATAAGATGTTGTAACATGAATGGTAACTCTATAAGTTGCTTATTTTACCTAATGAATTCCAAGAAAATATTACCTCAACTTCCCGTGGAAGACTGCCAATAAAGCTTAAATACTCTTCACAACGCTGTTTCATCTGTGTTTGGTACTGCGAAAATTCTGAATGAACAATCTGCTCGCAGTCTTTAATAATTGCCTCGCCAACACCTTCAGTATGCAGGCGATTTCTGAGCTTTTCTGTGGAAAATGATGTATCATTCTGGTCACCTGATAAATCCCCATTCAAAGAATATTCACTTCTTGCAGTGACAAGCGCTTCAATCCAAGTCGCCCGATCCTTAGCACAACCAGTCCTCAGTTGAAGTGTTTTGGTCGGAGTAATTATATAGAACCGTTTATCATCTGATTTACTTTCACTAAATGACGAAATCTGCAAACAATTAAGGAGAATGACTAGATCAGCAGCTGCATACAATTCAGATGCAGCATAGTCACTGAAGCCTCGAACTGTATGATAAATGAAGTAGCCTAGCATTAATGATGCAATTAAATTGTTATGTGCGTGAATTACTGGCTGACGCTGTGATATGCATTCTTCTACCTACAGATTTACAAGCCCATTGTACATGACAGAATATGAGGCGACCTAACTTGAGGGATCGACCTAACAAGAATGGCCTTAGTTTTACACTTGCAGTCTTGCAGTTCACTTCAAATAATATCTGAAAATTCCAACGATCATTGCCATGCCAGTTCATCACTGCTTCATCCAGCTAAAGAACCAGATAGCCAAAAAGACAAACAGATTTAAAGCCCATTGACTAGAGCAGAAGCCAGCAGGCGAGGGACCGTTCAGGAGACGGCGAAAAAGATGAGCCCTAAAAAGCTCCCCGTCCCTTTTAATGGCTACAGACGGAGTGAGACCGAGTGTCCGTACCACCTCATATTTCCACCAACCCACGGACGCCCAATACGTACTACACCACAAACGGAGGCGCCAAGACATCAGGCTGTTTGAAAAAGATCCAGCTGGGAGCCCAGTTGCCCCCACACGTAAGCATCTCGCCGACCCCTCCTCCGAGCAGTGATCACGGAGAACGGGAACGGGACAAGGACGCCACTGTTGCAAGTCGATGGAAAGACTGTTGTTTCACACTGAGCAGTGATAGTGTGGTACTACGCGACGAGCAGAGGCTGTAAAAGCCCGCGGCGCCAATCAAAACAAGGTGTCGCTTTATCCGACAGGCAGTAGCCATTGCTTGTAACTTTCTATCATTCCTTTACTACTACGACTCTACGATCGCGATGAGTGTGTGCTTGCAAGTGATCCCCGCCGCAGATCGTGACGATTGTACGGCGCCGAGGCGACATGGCCCGTGCTGGGAGCGCGACTTTACAGCTGGAGACTGGAGCTGCGCCTGTGCTCGTCTGTTGGACTGTTCCGATCGGATGTGACACGGAAACCGAGGGAGGCATTGCAGCGCACCAGGTCGCCTGATTAGTCATTCAATTTCTACTAGTACAGTTTTTCCAACTCCTGTTCATTTCGAGTATACTTAGGATTTGCGTGATGAGATGCCTAGTGCTACACTATTCAACGAATGATTTTGCTCAATGTCTCGAAGTTTAGGGAGATAAATGAAGACTCTGTAATGCGCAGTTGCTCTAAAAAAATGACGACGAGATCATGGGGAATGGGAAGGGGCAAAAATGGAGGAATCGGAGAACGACGCCAAACGAGAGCGAGAGGGAGCGAGCAAAGCTCGACGAGGCGTCACCTTGAGATGCACGAATCCGATGGGCCGCTCCCCGGCGCCCCCGGCTCCGCGCGCCACCCCGATCAGCCTGACGCCGCCGGCGGCCTCGGACGCGGGGTGCGGCTCCGCCGCGACGCGCCGCCGGATCTTCGAGTAGGCCAGCACGCCGCCGCGGATCGCGAACCACCGCGGGCGCCAGCCCTTGCCGATGTTGGTCCACTTGTACAGCACCCCCGCAACCGCCGGCGCCTCCGCCCCGGCCTCCGCCGGCTCCGGCGGCGGGGAGCGGTCGCCGGGCGCGAGCTCCCCGCCCGAGCCGGGCCACTCTCCGGCGAGGCAGCAGAGCGGGTGCATCTCCCACGCCCGCATCGCCGCTCGCCTCCGCCGCCTGCCCGATCTCCGCCCCCGCGCCCTCTCACGCGGCCCCCATTGGGCTGCGGATTACTCTATTCGGCCGCTCGATTCACGCGGCCGGCGGATTCGGTCCGCCCTGGGTTGGGTGGCGAGTGGAGCGAGGAGACGAGACGTGGACTCACGGTGGAGGACTCTGATGCGGCGGGGCGGGGCCTTTATGCTCGCAGCCTTGCGCCCAACGCCTCCCGCAAACAGTTCCAACTTCCAAGCGGCTCACGCGAGGGCGACGGCGTCTTCGCGAGCAAGGCAGCGCCGGCGCGCGTCCTGCGCTGCGCTGCGCCCCTGCTGCCAGTGACAGGCCTCTGCCAGTCTGCCTGCCCTGGCCGCGGCTCGTGCGAGGCCGGCGCGGTGGCCCCGCCTGTCGGTGGATGGATGCGTGCTGTGCCGGGGTGGTTCGGCCTGGTTGCGGTTGGCTGGCTGGTTTGGGCCCCGCGTGGCAGTGGCCCTTTACGATCCGTCCGTGCTCGTCGTGCGTGCCGTGCGCGTTTGGGCTGGGTCAGGCTGGTTGGTCCGGCCAGTAGTGGAACGGGCGTGTCGCTGGGCTGCTGCCTGCTGGTGGGTGAGTAATTTCGGTGCAGTGCAGCTGGGCACGGCCTCTGACTGGCTGTAGGCACGCTGGCGAGCGGGGCCTACCTGACAGGTGGCTCTCGCCAGTTAAAAAGAAAACAGTTGGCTCTGTGTCCACTGTTTCAAAGCTCTACTAGAGAGAAATGGGGCGAAAAAAAAGGGTGCCCCGACAGGATATGCCTTGTGAAGAGAATACGTGCAGCTCGCATGCATCGAAACGGACGGTACTACATAGAGATTAGAGAGAGGGAGAGAGAGAGCAGGGGCGGAGCTAGCTCAGGCTGGCGCCGGTGTCAGCACCACTGCAGGCCGGTGTCAGTACCTCATTGGAACAGTGTAGAACAGTAATTTCTCACTGATTTTCTAGAAAATCGTCGGTGTCAACTGACACCGACAAACATGCCTAGCTCCGCCCCTGAGAGAGAGCCAGAGGGAAAAGAAGCATCCCTGGTCCATGGTCCTCCGGCTACAACTATGCTAGTAGGAGGAGGGAACAGCTCGGAACAGAGCATCGGCGTGACCACGACCGCACGTCGCAGCCACCAACGCGAATCTAGCGGGCTAATGCTAAACTAAACCCACCAGACCTGCTCTTTCCCTCTCTATCAGCACGCGTCCACCCACCCCAAACGCTGGGCCAAACAGACGTCTCCATCTCACGGCCACGCACGCATCGCGCGGCCGCGGCTGCGGCCGCGCGCCACGATACCGTCCGTCCAATGGAAAAACGTGCGCGCAAGCCCGCCAGCGCCCGGCCCGGCCGCCGTCGCCGCGGCGGTGGACTCGCTTGCTGGCTGGAGAATCTAGCGAGAGCTCCCCACGACGTACGCTTGGTGGTTGCTGCCTCGCTTTAAGCGGGCAGCGGCATCCCGATTTCCCAATCCTCCCATCGGTCTCCCATGTGACCTGTGTTCCTTCCGTCGTCTTGGTCGTCGTCGTCGTGGCTTTGCCGCGTCGGTAAAAGTTTCGTTGGTGGGAAGCTCCCTGACCGGATCGCTGGGTTATCACGCAACGAAGGTCCCGTTTGGTTACCAACACTAAAGTTCAGTCCTATCACATTAAATATTTAGATACTAATTAGAAATATTAAATATAGAGTAATTACAAAACTAATTACACACCAACGAAACTACTAATTCGCGAGACGAATCTATTAAGCTTAATTAGTCCATGATTCGACAATGTGATGCTACAATAAACATGTGCTATCATGAATTAATTACGCTTAATAGATTCGTCTCACAAATTAACCTCCACCTATATAATTAGTTTTATAATTAACTCATGTTTAATCTTTCTTCCATAATTTCGATGCTCGAGCATACAAACACTCCCGAATACAATCGTGCAAGTAGTCCGTCAGACTAGATCGTAGGTTTCGGCGAAAAAGTAGACGGCCATAGGCTCTCCTGCGCACATTGATGCCCGACAAGCTCGTCAGGCCGCATCACTCTTTCCTTTGGTTTTTTCAACGTTTTCAGCTCGCTCGACCGACGACGCACGCACACCCAAGGCTATCCTTCGTGTGGGCTGGTGTGCCACGGGGAGAATCACATTTGAAGATCCATTTCTGCAGCATATTCACTTTAGCTTATTCAGCCGACTTATCAGCCACCGAACAGTATTTTTCTCTTACAACAAATCAGCCGTTTCAGCTTTTCAACCGGCTTATAAGTCCAGCCAAACAGGCCCCTGGACTTTGCGATCAAGAGTTGAACTCTTTTTATTTTTATATTTTTTATTTTCGTATTTTGTAAAAATATATAGTCGGATGAAAAAAATTGCAAAACTAGGCTATTGTCGCCGGTCCAGCCGGCGGTAAGGGGCGGTTGGGCCGGCGGAAGGGCATTACCGCCGGCCCAGCCGGCGGTAACCGGCCCATCCCAATAAGGGGTACACCTCTCCTCACCACACTTTTAAAAAATTATAACTAATTCATATCAATTCGGATGGAGATAAACTTTATATAAAACTTATAGATATCGATGAGATCTACAACTTTGTAGTTAAATTTTTTTTCATTTGATATTATATTGGTGCTCAAATAATCGACATAAGTTTTAGATCTAAAATTCAATTTTTAGATCTAAAATTCAATTTTTAGATCTAAAACTTGTATCAATTATTTCAACAATTAAATGGCTCCAAATGAAAATAGTTTGAACTACAAAGTTGTAAATCTCGTCGAGGGATACAATTTTCATATAAAGCTTATTTCTATCTGAGCTCGTATGAATTAGTTATCATTTTTTGAAAGTGTGCTGCCCAATTTCAGATCTAAAAATTGAATTTTAGATCTGAAACTTGTGTCGATTATTTGAGCACCAATATGACATCAAATGAAAAAAGTTTAACTACAAAGTTGTAGATCTCGACGACGAGATCTACAAGTTTTATATAAAGTTTATCTCCATCCGAGTTGATATAAAATGATTTTTTGAAAATATGGTACGGAGAGGTGTACCCCTCGTTGGTTGTTGGGCTGGGCGGGTTACCGCGGCCGTAATGGCCTTCCGCCGGCCCAACCGCCTGTGGCGGATCCACTTCGAATTAGCTTGATTAAACATGATTAAGTCACCTAATATGCGACACTCATGCCTTAGCCAAGTTAACTCGAAATGCCGTCGGATTCCATCCGATTTAACCACTTGAACAGGACCGAGTTAGCAAACTCACCCGAAGGTGAGCGGTTTCAGAGAATACAACAAGCCCACTGATTTAAACAATTTGACCATTTAGTTCAGCAATAAAACAAAATCAGAGTTTTTACATTGGTCAAAAGGAAACAACAGAAGGTAAAACGAGCGGAAGCTAAACGTAAGGGTCGGACGTCCTTGGTGAGGCCTGCCAAGACGTCAGTGATCCCTCTCTTCGCCGTCCGAGGAGGGATCCCACTCAACCGTCCAACCCGGAGGGAGTTGGGGCGGCCAAGTGCCAACAGAGGAAGGCTCGGGAGCAGCAACTTCACCTGAAAAGAAAAAGCCACAACAAGGCTGAGCTACTAAGCTCAACAAGACTTAACCGACAGGAGGAAGCTACTCCACCACTTCTAGACATGCAAGGCTCTTTGGCTGAGGGGTTTGTTTGCCAAAAGCACTATGTAGATCCTTACTTTCAAAGTTTTAGCTCAGATTCTAGGTTCATTAACCGGTCTAAGTTAGCACTTACTCTAGGCAAACATAGAACCAACCAAAAGGTATATATATCATCATCAAGACCATGTCATCATCATATTCCTTTATTACTCAGGGTAGCATAGCGATCAAGCACTCTCAAACTGTGAGAGGCAGACGAATCGATTCGAGTTCTTTAACAATGCATGGTGAACCTAACCTCACGACATCCGCGCACCACCGAGGGTCGCTTCCTGTGTCGGCCTTCCCCATCAATCCCCTAACCCGTGTCGGGCCCATTTCCTTTGGTGCAAGGTTCCACAGACCCGACCTCTGCCGTTCTGTGACCACGCTTGCCACCACGTGCAGCAGCAGGGAAAACTCCGTTCCAAGGACAATGGGGCGACCGCTCACGTCTAGGTTCAATCCGGTACTAGGCTTCCTCATCCCATAATAAGTATGAGGTTACTACTTTCAAACACTTGATCACGAACACCACCACTGTCGGGCCTTAGCAAGTTTCATTGACAGACGGGGCGATCCACCGACAACCAAAGAGTTAACCAAACCCTGCCCCGTCCATCGTCCTTATAGTTGTGGCAGAAGGAGAACAATCAACTCCTACAACTCGCGAGTGACAGGAAATCACTCGACTTTTACCGCTTCCTATTTAAGCAAAGCATCTACTCGGTCCAACAGCTAGTGTTCAGATCAAGGGATCTAATTCATGCATCTACGGTTCCAAACAACTCTTATACATGAATGCACAAACAAGACGAAGAAGGCATGCGCAAGTTTGGCGAAAACTGGGTTTATGCTCCGGGGCTTGCCTTCAAGCGAGAAGGAAGGAAGCTGCTCTTCTGCTTGGGTGGCTTCGTCTTCTGGAAGCGGGAGCTCTGCCGCTACTTCGTCCTCTGGCGCCGGGTGCAACTCGTAGAAGCCGTCGGCGAGACGCAGATCTACACGAATGCAATGCAAGAGTTAGCATTTAGACGGTTATTTCAACAGCAACACTTGCAAGTTTTAGCCCAGAAACTTTGTAGCATAGCTACGGAAAAAGATGGGGAAGTTCACTTGAGTTGGAGAAGAACAAGGCAAAAGGGTCGGATGGGAAGAAAGTTATGATCAGACCCTTAACTAGAGGATTAGATATGCTGGGGGTCCTCATACTTAACGTAGAGAAGTCCCCAAATCTTTACACATATACCCTCGGATCTAGGAAAAGGATACAGCCGAGCCCTCGGGCGAGGCGGAAAAGGGTCGGCGAAACAGACAGGGTCGGGCGAGGCGGAAAAGGGGTCGGGCGGATAGAATGGGTCGGCAGCTTACCTTCGTCTTGCAGGTGAAGCTTGGGGTCGGAAAAGAGCAGACTTGGACGGAAGGACTAAGGCTTTGGACAGCGGCGAGGTCCGGCGGTGCTCCGGCGGCGGCGGGGCTTCTTGTGGACTACAAGCAAGCTTTTGCGCAGCGCGGAGGAGCAAGCTGCTGGGTGGATTGGAAGGGCGGGCGTGGAGCGGAGAGGAGAGTTCCTCAGGGACTTAGGCTGTAGCGCTTGAGCACGAACAGAGAGCAAGGCGGGAGGGCAGCGATGGCGAAGGGGAACTCCGGCGGAGCTCCGGCATTTCCTTTTATAGCCGTGTGGAAGAGAGAGAGCTGGGGCAGCACGAGGACCGGGAAGAAACGATGGAGTACGCTGCCGAGGCGGCGATTGAGCAACGAGGGCGGTGGAGCAGGACTTCGGGGATGACACCGGTGGTCATTGGGCACCGATGACAGGGCGGCGCAGGCGCGGTTTTGCTGGTGGTTGAGATTTGGCGGAGGCGGGCGTCGTCGTGCGGTGGAGCTGATGGATGTGACCAGGGGAACGGCGCTAGAAGCGAGGGTGCACAGGTGAGAAGACAGGCGGGCTATGGTCGCGCGGGCGAGCGCGAAGCAACAGACTGTCGGGGCACAGATCTGGCAAGGTGGGAAAGGAGCTGTCGCGGCCGGGGTCTGGATTGGCGACGGAGGAATCGTCGCGTAGCGCAGACCGGGGCGGCGCGACTGTGGGGGAGCGGCGGAAAAGACGGGAGGCCTCGGCCTTGCAGCCGGGGGTCCGCGCGAGGTGATGATGGGTGCGGGCAGCGAGGCGCTGCAGAAAGGGTTGCAGAGGGCTTCCGCTGCGATTGGGGAAGGGGGCGCGAGAACCCATCCAGTCGCGGCCGGCAATGGGGCGGAGCGGCGGGTGTCGGAGAAGACGAGCCACGCGGCGGAGAAGCTCTGAAGCGGGCATGCTCCTCGAGTGCGTCTGTGGCGGATCCACTTCGGATTAGCTTGATTAAACAGGGTTAGGTCGCCTAACATGCGACACCCATGCCTTAGCCAAGTTAACACGAAGTGCCGTCAGATTTCATCCGATTTAACCACTTGAACAGGACCGAGTTAGCAAACTCACACGAAGATGAGTGGTTCCAGAGAATACAACAAGTCCACCGAGTTAAACAGCTTAACCATTTAGTTCGACCATAAAACAAACATCAGAGTTTTACAAGGTTTAGAAGAAAAACAACAAAAGGTAAAACAGCAAGCGGAAACTAAACGTCGGGGGTCAGACGTCCCTGGTGAGGCCAGCCAGGACGTCAGTGATCCCTCTCCTCGCCGTCCGAGGAGGGATCCCACTCAACCGTCCAACTCGGAGGGAGTTGGGGCGGCCAAGTGCTAACAGAAGAAGACTCGGGAGCAGCAACCTCACCTGAAAGGAAAAGCCACAACAAGGCTGAGCTACTAAGCTCAACAAGACTTAACCGACAGGAGTAAAGCTACTCCACCTTTCTAGACATGCAAGGCTCTTTGGCTGAGGGTTTTTTTTGCCAAAAGCACTATGTAGATTCCTATTTTCAAGTTTAGGTCAGGTTCTAAGTTCATTATCCGGTCTAGGTTAGCAACTTACTCTAAGCAAACATAGAACCAAACAGAGGGTATATAACATCATCGAGACCAAGTTATCATCAGATTCCATCATTACTCAGGGTGACATAGCGATCAAGTAGTCTCAAACTGTGAGAGGCAGACGAATCGATTCGAGTTCTTTAACCATGCATGGTGAACCTAACCTCACGACATCTGCGCACCACGAAGGTCGCTTCCTGTGTCAGCCTTCCCCATCAATCCCCTAACCCGTGTCGGGCCCATTTCCTTTGGTGCAAGGCTCCACAGACCCGGCCTCTGCCGTTCTGTGACCACGCTTGCCACCACGTGCGACAGCTAGCAGGGGAAACTCCGTTCCAAGGACAATGGGGCGACCGCTCACGTCTAGGTTCAATCCGGTACTCGGCTTCCTCATCCCATAATAAGTATGAGGTTAGTACTTTCAAACACTTGATCACGAACACCGCCACTGTCGGGCCTTAACAAGTTTTATAGACAGACGGGGCAATCAACCGTCCACCAAAAAGTTAACCAAAACCCTGCCCCGTCCATCGTCCTTATAGTTGTGACAGGAGGAAAACAACCAACTCCTACAACTCGCGAGTGACAGGAAATCACTCGACTTTTACCGCTTCCTATGTAAGCAAAGCAGCTACTCGGTCCAACAGCTAGTATTCAGATCAAGGGATCTAAGTTATACATCTATGGTTGCAAACAACTCCTATACGTAAATGCAGAAGCATGATGCAGGAGGCATGCACAAGTTTGGAAAACATAGGGGTTTCATGCATCCGGGGCTTGCCTTCAAGCGAGAAGGAAGGAAACTGCTCGACTTCTGGGGCAGCTTCGGCTTCTGGGGGCAGGAGCTCAGCTACACCGTCGTCTTCTGGCGCCGGGTGCAGCTCGTAGTAGCCGTCGGTGAGACGCAGCTCTACACGAAATGCAATGCAAGAGTTAGCATTTAGATGGTTATTTTAATAGCAACACTTGCAAGTCTGAGCCCAGAAACTTGCGACAAGTTACAGGAGGGTGGTGAGGTTCAAAGGAATTGGTGGAGATCAAGAGGTAAGGGTCGGAGGAGGGGAACTTATGATCTGACCCTTAATCTAGAGGATTTGGTGTGCTAGGGGTCCTCAGACTCAACGCTGAAAGGTCCCCAAGTTTTACACATACACCCTCGGTTCGAAGAAAAAGATACAGCCGAGTCCTCGGGCGAGGCGGAGAAGGGTCAGCGGAACGGACAGGGTCGGGCGAGACGGAACCGGAGTCGAGCGGATAAAAGGGGTCGGGCGAAGCGAACAAGGGTCGACAGAACTGATGGGGTCGGGCGAGACGGAAAAGGGTTCGGACGAATAGAAGGATCGGACGAGGCGGACAAGGGGTCGGCAGCTTACCTTCATCTTACAAGGAAATCTTGGGGTCGGAAAGGAGCAGGTTCGGGCGGAGGAACTGGAACACTAAGACTTGCAGCGGAGATGTCCGGCGGCGGCGATGCTTCTTGTGGATCACAAGTAAGCTCTTACGCAGCACGGAGGAGCAAGCGGCTGGGTGGATTGGGGGAGAGCGGTGTGGAGCGGAGAGGACAGTTTCTCAGGGACTTAGGCTGTAGCGCTTTGAGCACGAAGTAGAGGAGCAAGGGAGATGGCAGCTAGGGCAAGGGAAAACTCCAGCGGGGCTTGCGTATTCCCTTTTATAGCGGCGCGGGAGTGAGAAGGGAGCGGCGCGAAGGCCGGGGAAGAAGCAATGGAGTGCTCTGCCCGGACGGCGATTGAGCGACGAGGGCGGTGGAGCAGGACTCCGGGGATGACGCCGGCGGTCATTGGGTACTGGCGTCAGGGCGGCGCAGGCGCGGGTTTGCCAGTGGTTGAGATTTGGCGGAGGCGGGCGTCATCGTGCGGTGGAGCTGATGGATGTGACCGGGAAAACGGCGCTAGGATCGAGGGCGCACAGGTGAGAAGACAGGCGGCTACGGGCGCGCGGGCGAGTGCGGAGCAACAGATTGTTGGGGCGGCTTCTGACAGGGCGGGAAAAGGAGCTGTCGCTGCCGCGGTCTGGGTTGGTGGAGGAGGAATCTTCGTGTAGCGAAGACCGGGCGGCGCGACTGTGGCGAGGTGACGGAAAAGACGGGCGACATCGGGCTCTGCGGCCGGGATCTGGCGATGTGATGATGGGCGCGGGCGGCGAGGTGCTGCAGAAAGGGTTGCAGAGGGGCTTCCACTGCAATTGAGGAGGAGGGCGCGAGAATCCATTCGGTCGCGGGCCGAAGACGAGGCGGAGCGGCGGGCGTCGGAGGAGTTAAGCCACGCGGCGGGGGAACTCTGAAGTGAGCATGCAACTCGAGTGCGCCTGTCGCGGAAGATCTGGGGGAAAAGATCTCGTGGGTCCATCGGTCAGATTGAAGGGAGGTGTTGGGGTCGGCGGGGTCGGAACTGGAGGCCAGCGGAGAGGGGTCGGGTTTCAGGGGTCGGGACCGGACTAGAGGTTGAGTACTTAAACTCGATAAAGCTGAGACGTGATTAGGGACTTAGATTAAGATAAACTCGAGAGATTTTTGTCCGAGGCCGTCACAGCCTACCCCACTTAAAAAGAATCTCGTCCCGAGCTTCAGGTGTAAGAGTAAGGTGCACAGTCCTTACCTCCTTGATGAGATAGAAAACCTGGGAAGTGCTTGTTCAAATACTCTTCTGTTTCCCATGTTGCTTCATCTTCTGTGTGGTTGTTCCATAAGATCTTGTACATTTTTATCACTTGGCGTCGGGTACGCCTCTCCTTATGGTCAAGAACTCTGGCCGGGTACTCGGCATAGGTCAAGTCGGGCTCGATTTGAAGCTGCTCCTGCTCTAGGATCTCGGCTGGGACTTGGACACATTTCTTCAGTTGAGATACATGGAAAACATCATGTATGGCCGAGAGCTGTTCTGGGAGTTGGATCCGATAGGCAACTGGTCCACAAATTTCCATAATCTCATATGGGCCAATGTAACGGGGAGCCAATTTCCCTTTCACTCCAAACCGTTGCACTCTTTTGGTCGGGGAGACCCGAAGATACACATGATCACCAATGTCAAACTGCAGGGGTCTTCTTCTCCTGTCGGAGTAACTCTTCTGTCGAGATTGGGCAGCCTTGAAATTTGCTTGAATTACCTTCACTTGCTCCTCGGCTTCTACCACTAAGTCAGGACCATAGGTCTGTCTTTCGCCATCTTGTGACCAATTCAGCGGCGTTCGACATCTCCGACCATACAATGCTTCAAACGGTGCCATCTTCAAACTAGCTTGGTAGCTATTGTTATATGAGAACTCTGCCAATGGCAAACATTTGTCCCAATTTTTGTCATAATGGATGACACAAGCTCTCAACATGTCCTCAAGGATCTGATTAACTCTTTCGGTCTGACCATCGGTTTGAGGATGATAGGTAGAGCTACGGATGAGCTTGGTGTCCAGGGATGCTTGTAGCTGTTCCCAGAAGCGTGCTACAAACTGAATTACTCGATCAGAGATGATCGTCCTAAGCACACCGTGTAGGGAAATAATGCGGTCAAGATACAACTCCGCATACTTCTTGGCCGTGTAAGTGGTGTGGACAGGAAGGAAGTGGACAGACTTGGTCAGGCGGTCCACTATAACCCAGATGGAGTCATGTCGCTGTGATGTAAGGGGCAGTCCAACTATGAAGTCCATGCTATTGTCTTCCCATTTCGAAGAGGGAATAGGTAGGGGCTGCAGGGTACCTGCTACCTTTAGATGGCTGGCCTTGACGCGTTGGCAGGTGTCACATTCTGAAACATACCGAGCAATTTTCGGCTTCATTCCACTCCATCAGAAGGTTTGACGGAGATCATGGTACATCTTATTGCTGCCTAGGTGGATTGAGAACTTGGAGAGGTGAGCTTCATCTAGGATCTGCTTCCTCAAGTTGGGGTCGGCTGGTACAACCAGTCGGTTTCCATAATACACTTTCCCAGTCTCATCCTGTTGAAACTGCTTATACCCTTCATCCTTAAAGGGAATCTTCCTTGTGATCCGCCTTACTTCCTCATCCCCTAACTGGGCTGACCCAATTTGGTCTTCTAGAACAGACTCAAGAGATATGTGGCCAAGGGTTCCATGGGAAACAATTTCCAAATGGAGTTTTCCCATCTCATGACACAAAGTCTCGGTGAAGGTTGTTGCCGACAAGCAGTTGCAAAAGGTCTTGCGGCTAAGAGCATCGGCCACCACATTGGCCTTGCCGGGGTGATAGTGCACTTCCAAATCATAGTCCTTTATCAACTCCAACCATCTTCTTTGGCGCATGTTGAGGTCGGCTTGGGTGAAGATATACTTGACGCTCTTGTGGTCGGTGTAGATGTTGCAGTGAGTGCCCATCAGATAGTGTCTCCATATTTTTAAGGTATGGATCACTGCTGCCAACTCAAGATTATGGGTCGGGTAGTTCAGCTCATGAGGTCGTAACGCCCGTGAGGCATAGGCAATGACTCGGTTGTCTTGCATAAGAACACACCCAAGTCCAGTGCCAGAGGCGTCACAGTACACGTTAAAGGACCTAGAGGGGTCGGGTTGAGCCAAAACTGGGACTGTGGTCAGCAAGTGCTTCATGTTCTTGAAGGCTTCCTCACACTTGTCGTTCCACACAAATTTGACTTCCTTCTTTAGCAGCTCAGTCATCGGCTTAACTATCTTGGAGAAATCCGATATGAAACACCGATAGTAGCCTGCTAGTCCAAGAAAACTTCGGACCTGCTGCACTGAGGCAGGAGGCTTCCAGTCCATGACTTCCTGTACCTTGCTACGGTCGACGGCTATGCCATTCCGGGAGATAATATGTCCCAAGAACTTGACACTATCTAACCAGAATTCACACCTGAAGAACTTGGCATAGAGCTATTGATCTCTCAACCGTTGGAGAACTATATGGAGATGATCGGCATGTTCTTCTTCGTTCTTTGAGTACACTAGGATATTATCAATGAACACCACCACAAACTTGTCCAACTCGGGCATGAACACCGAATTCATGAGATACATGAAATAGGCGGGTGCATTGGTGAGTCCAAAAGAAATGACTAGGTACTCGTAGAGTCCATATCTTGTAGAGAAGGCAGTCTTGGGAATGTCGCATGGTCGGATCTTGATTTGGTGATAACCGGAACGAAGGTCGATCTTGAAGAACACTCTTACTCCAGCTAACTGATCAAACAAGATATCAATGCGGGGAAGTGGGTACTTGTTCTTGATAGTCACCGCATTGAGGGGTCGGTAGTCCACATACATGCGTAGACTCCCGTCCTTCTTCTTCACAAACAGGGCTGGGCAACCCCAAGGTGAGGTGCTGGGTCGGATGAAACCTTTTTCCAACAGATCACGCAACTGGGCCTTCAACTCGGCCAACTCAGCAGGTGGCATCCGATAGGATCTCTTGGATATCGGAGCGGTGCCGGGGATCAACTCTATGGAGAACTCTACATCTCTATCGGGTGGCATGCCGGGCAAGTCCTCTAGGAACACATCCGGGTACTCACAGACAACAGGGAGGCTTTCTAGCCGGGCTTCCGATAGAGGGTACGCACAAGGAAGTGCGGACTCAGGGTGTTTCAAGGGTAGGGTAGAACTACCATGAAAGGGGGAGTTGATGTGGAGGGTTCGGGCAGCTGTATCTAGAACCAATTGGTGTCTGGTCATCCAATCCATCCCAAGGATGATGTCTATCCCTTCCAGGTCAAGGATGATAAGATTTTCCTTGAAAAGGGTCTGACCTAGCTGGATAGGTACAAGGGTAACGATCTGGTCTGAGGCTATCCTCCTTCCAGGACTGGAGATTACATATGATTCTTTAGTGTGACCGACACTTAGCTCACATCTTTCTCTAGTCTTACTCCCAATGAAGCTATGGGAGGCTCCCGAATCAAACAAGACAACAACAGTTTGACTTAAGACAAAGAAAGTACCCGTCATCACTTGCGCACCTTCGGGGAGCTCTGTCAAACTGGTGTAGTTGAGACGTCCTTGGCGAACTTGCACCTTGGGCCTTCTCCCTCGGCTCGCCATGGAGTTCTGGCCAGGCTGCTGATTTCTGCTCCTGGGGCAGTCTTTAGCAAAGTGCCCTTCATTACCGCAAGTGAAGCAGCGGTTACCAGTTGCAGGGCACGGCGGTGGCGGTAGGGTCGGCCGGGGCGCCTGTGGTTGGAAACTAGGAAAACGAGGTGCTGCCACCGGCGGGGGTCGGGCAACCCATCTTCCCGACTGCTGGGGTCGGCTGGGCGCCTGTGGAGGAACCATCCTGAACCTTCGAGCAGGCGGGCTCGGAAATGCCACGGAGGTCTTTCTCTTCTGGTCGGCTTTGAGAGCCTGCATGCAATCCTCTTGCGAGATGGCCAAGTTGACCAGCTCATTCTAGGTGTCCACCTTAATGGGGTTTCACCTCTCTCTGAGCTCCAGACTTAGTCCTCGGCGGAACCTGTCCCGCTTCTTCTCATCTGTGTCCGCATGATAGCCGGCATAACGGCACAGATCATTGAAAGCTTGGGCGTAGTGTAGGACATCTCGGTTTCCCTGGGTAAGAGCCGGGAACTCATTGAGCTTGCGCTTCAGGAGACCTTCCGGAATGTGATGCCCTCTGAACGCGGTCTTAAACTCGTCCCAGCTGACAACATGGTCGGCTGGCAACATAGCATGGTAGTGATCCCACCAGAGTCGGGCGGAACCACGCAGCTGCTGAGCCGCAAACTGGGCTTTGTTGCGGTCGGGGCACTGGGCGGTGAGAAGCTCGAACTTGGATTCGATGGTGCGAACCCAGGCGTCTGCGTCGAGCGGATCTTGCGTCTTCTAGAACAAAGGGGGCTGCGTCCCCAAGAAGTCTTTATAGCGAGCAACATGAGGCTGCTGCTGAGCCCTTCCCCCATGGGGTTGCTGCTGTTGTCCTTGTACTAGATGCCTCAGCAGCTCGGTTTGAGCCGCTAAGATCGCCTCTAGTGGAGATGGAGGCGGGGGCGGGGAAAGATCTTGTCTTTGCTCGCTACTGCTGGGCACAGAGCCGGATCTGGTGCGATGCGCCATCTGCAAGAGTCAACGTTCCATTAATCCCATAACCTCAGAAGTACTCCAACAGATGGGAACGCACATGTCAAATCCTTAAATGCGACTCTGGCCACAATGCAACACAACACAGCTTTATAAAGGAGACACACACTTCCTCTTGCCATCTTAGTTAGCAGCTATCTTAGCTCTGCACACGACTTCGGGTGAACCATAACCGGATTCCAGGAGTTCCATTATATCTGACTTTAGGCCAAGGGGTCGGGCTAGGCGAAACAGCACAAGAAAAGGGTTGGCAAAACGAACCGCACAAAAAGGGGTCAGGCGAGGCGGAGAACTGCCTCGAGGGGTCGGGCGCATCCGACCTCGCGACCCGGGGTCGGCCAACTTTGGATAGACCCACAGAAAACGGGCATGTTTTCACAGCACAAACTCACACAGTCCGGCATCCCAAACGTGTTGCAAAAAGGGTCAAAGGCCAAGCTAGATCTGATTTCAACTGAGATCATTACATGGTTGTCCCCAAAACACAGGGAATACTCAACTCAAGGCTAACCTATTACAGGACTATCCAAAATTCAGGCTGCCGAGGAGTACAACAAAAGAATTTGTTCCCTACAACTCTCCATCTACGAGAGAACACTGTGGGTTGGAGAAGGGGCATCGCCATCCTCAATGTCCATGCTGGATGCTCCCACGACCTCCTTAGGGTCTTCTTGCTCTTCCAACTACATCTGGAGGGCATGCATGTCGTCGAGTTCGGCGTGATGCTCGTCCAGATGGGCATTAGCCACTGCTAGTTCCATCTCTACTTCCATCTTCTCTTCGGACAGCTCGATCATGCCTTCCACTAGGTCGGTTACTTCTCCCTCAAGCTCAGAGATTCTGTCGTGCATGTCGTGGATTTGAATGCCTCTTTGGATGAGTTGATATGTCTGGCCCACAATGTCTCTTTTGGCGGCGTTGAGGTGTTCCTGAGTATCCACGGCGATCCGAGCAAAGACAGCCATGGCTCGGCCTTGAAGCTCGATCAGCCGGTATAGGGCTGACATGCATCTGATGTTGGTGGAGATGGTGACCATCGAGTGGGAGGTGGCCAACACCTCGATGTTGTTGACGCGGTCAAGCCACACCGGGTCTAGCCGATCCCTGGCAGGGAACAGGCCGATAGGGTCCAGGGTGATCTCCAGCGGGTGCATCTGACAGAACTGAGTGAGGAGTTGTAGAGCAGCTGACTCCCACATATCTTCCAGGGCGTGTCCGTAAGCTGAGATTCCAAGCTGGGGCCACTCGGGCCGCACAGGAGGGGGAGGCACCACTGCATGCACGTTGCACCTCTGGATGCCATGCTGCAGGTACATCCGTCCCACATACAAGGGTGGAGACTGATACCCGAACCACCTCAAGGTGTCCCACAGAATAGCGGGAAAACCCTCGAAGTGCAAGCACGTCGAATGGGAGATGCCATTGGAGCCATACAGAACGTGTCCGGGGGCGGCCATCTGGAACCAAGAACCAAAACAACATGAGATAGAACTCTTAGAAGAAAGGGTCGGACAGGAAAAGCACTCGGATTTGACCGAACACAAGCTGGAAGAAGCTAGAAGTTCTTAGAACCGAAGAAGAGCTTTTCCAAGGCAAGGTTGCTTTAGGGAGGGGTTTCACATATTTTTGTTCATGTCGCATGCACGGCCTATCTCGTTCTCACCCAAAACAACTGCCAAAACTTGGTCTTACGCAGTCAGTGCCGATGGCTAGGCAACAATTACATCTCTCCCTATAGTAGCTAGTCGGTTCTAGTAACGTCTCCTAAGCGAACGCGGTTAGTGTACCTGCAGAAAATACAACCACGTGAAACTTTCGTGCCAGCACCCACGAAAGCGTCCCCAAACATTACCGTTCACTATAGAAACGGCACCCATGCGTTCAAGGCTGCATGGACAGCACAACAACCGTGGAAATAGGTCCCCTTTGAATGGAACCGTATAATCCTTCGCATACTCGTGATGCGGAATCAGCGCACGTATAATAGACGTGGGCGAACAACCGTGATGATAGGCTCGTTGGAATCGAGCCATACCACCCTTCGTATGAATTAACATACGGAACCTGCGCACGTATGATAAACGTGGGTGAAACAACCGCGATGATAGGGTCCCTTGAATAGAACTCCCTATCAACCCTCGCATACTCGTGATGCGGACTCGGCACACGTATGATACACGTGGTGAAGTGCTGGAGGTTAGCAAGATAACCAAATAAGTAATAGCCACCTAAAAACAACCCCAAAATCCCCTAGGGCCTCTCGTACTAGGGTCATCCTTAACGATCGTACGAGATTTTTCAAAAGGTTTCCTTGCAACTTTTATTTAAAAAGAACTGTTTAGGGCCTATTGTGTTCTCTGTCTTGCTAAACTCGGCTCTGATACCAGCTGTGGCGGATCCACTTCGAATTAGCTTGATTAAACATGATTAAGTCGCCTAATATGCGACACTCATGCCTTAGCCAAGTTAACTCGAAATGCCATCGGATTCCATCCGATTTAACCACTTGAACAGGACCGAGTTAGCAAACTCACCCGAAGGTGAGCGGTTTCAGAGAATACAATAAGCCCACTGATTTAAACAATTTGACCATTTAGTTCAGCAATAAAACAAAATCAGAGTTTTTACATTGGTCAAAAGGAAACAACAGAAGGTAAAACGAGCGGAAGCTAAACGTAGGGGTCGGACGTCCTTGGTCAGGCCTGCCAAGACGTCAGTGATCCCTCTCCTCGCCGTCCGAGAAGGGATCCCACTCAACCGTCCAACCCGGAGGGAGTTGGGGCGGCCAAGTGCCAACAGAGGAAGGCTCGGGAGCAGCAACTTCACCTGAAAAGAAAAAGCCACAACAAGGCTGAGCTACTAAGCTCAACAAGACTTAACCGACAGGAGGAAGCTACTCCACCACTTCTAGACATGCAAGGCTCTTTGGCTGAGGGGTTTGTTTGCCAAAAGCACTATGTAGATCCTTACTTTCAAAGTTTTAGCTCAGATTCTAGGTTCATTAACCGGTCTAAGTTAGCACTTACTCTAGGCAAACATAGAACCAACCAAAAGGTATATATCATCATCAAGACCATGTCATCATCAGATTCCTTTATTACTCAGGGTAGCATAGCGATCAAGCACTCTCAAACTGTGAGAGGCAGACGAATTGATTCGAGTTCTTTAACAATGCATGGTGAACCTAACCTCACGACATCCGCGCACCACCGAGGGTCGCTTCCTGTGTCGGCCTTCCCCATCAATCCCCTAACCCGTGTCGGGCCCATTTCCTTTGGTGCAAGGTTCCACAGACCCGGCCTCTGCCGTTCTGTGACCACGCTTGCCACCATGTGCAGCAGCAGGGAAACTCCGTTCCAAGGACAATGGGGCGACCGCTCACGTCTAGGTTCCATCTGGTACTAGGCTTCCTCATCCCATAATAAGTATGAGGTTAGTACTTTCAAACACTTGATCACGAACACCACCCTGTCGGGCCTTAGCAAGTTTCATAGACAGACGGGGCGATCCACCACAACCAAAGAGTTAACCAAACCCTGCCCCGTCCATCGTCCTTATAGTTGTGGCAGAAGGAGAACAATCAACACCTACAACTCGCGAGTGACAGGAAATCACTCGACTTTTATCGCTTCCTATTTAAGCAAAGCATCAACTCGGTCCAACAGCTAGTGTTCAGATCAAGGGATCTAATTCATGCATCTACGGTTCCAAACAACTCCTATACGTGAATGCACAAACAAGACGAAGAAGGCATGCACAAGTTTGGCGAAAACTGGGTTTATGCTCCGAGGCTTGCCTTCAAGCGAGAAGGACGGAAGCTGCTCTTCTGCTTGGGTGGCTTCGGCTTCTGGAAGCGGGAGCTCTGCCGCAACTTCGTCCTCTGGCGCCGGGTGCAACTCGTAGAAGCCGTCGGCGAGACGCAGCTCTACACGAATGCAATGCAAGAGTTAGCATTTAGACGGTTATTTCAACAGCAACACTTGCAAGTTTTAGCCCAGAAACTTTGTAGCATAGCTACGGAAAAAGGTGGGGAAGTTCACTTGAGTTGGAGAAGAACAAGGCAAAAGGGTCGGATGGGAAGAAAGTTATGATCAGACCCTTAAACTAGAGGATTAGATGTGCTGGGGGTCCTCAGACTTAACGTAGAGAAGTCCCCAAATCTTTACACATATACCCTCGGATCTAGGAAAAGGATACAGCCGAGCCCTCGGGCGAGGCGGAAAAGGGTCGGCGAAACAGACAGGGTCGGGCGAGGTGGAAAAGGGGTCGGGCGGACAGAAGGGGTCGGCAGCTTACCTTCATCTTGCAGGTGAAGCTTGGGGTCGGAAAAGAGCAGACTTGGACGGAAGGACTAAGGCTTTGGACAGCGGCGAAGTCCGGCGGTGCTCCGGCGGCAGCGGGGCTTCTTGTGGACTACAAGCAAGCTTTTGCGCAGCGCGAAGGAGCAAGCTGCTGGGTGGATTGGAAGGGCGGGCGTGGAGCGGAGAGGAGAGTTCCTCAGGGACTTAGGCTGTAGCGCTTGAGCACGAACAGAGAGCAAGGCGGGAGGGCAGCGATGGCGAAGGGGAACTCCGGCGGAGCTCCGGCATTTCCTTTTATAGCCGTGCGGAAGAGAGAGAGAGAGCTGGGGCAGCACGAGGACCGGGAAGAAACGATGGAGTACGCTGCCGGGGCGGCGATTGAGCAACGAGGGCGGTGGAGCAGGACTTCGGGGATGACACCGGTGGTCATTGGGCACCGATGACAGGGCGGCGCAGGCGCGGTTTTGCCGGTGGTTGAGATTTGGCAGAGGCGGGCGTCGTCGTGCGGTGGAGCTGATGGATGTGACCAGGGGAACGGCGCTAGAAGCGAGGGCGCACAGGTAAGAAGACAGGCGGGCTGTGGTCGAGCTGGCGAGCGCGAAGCAACAGACTGTCGGGGCACAGATCTGGCAAGACGGGAAAGGAGCTGTCGCGGCCGGGGTCTGGATTGGTGTCGGAGGAATCGTCGCGTAGCGCAGACCGGGGCGGCGCGACTGTGGGGGAGCGGCGCAAAAGACGGGAGGCCTCAGCCTTGCAGCCGGGGGTCCGGCGAGGTGATTATGGGCGCGGGCGGCGAGGCGCTGCAGAAAGGGTTGCAGAGGGCTTCCGCTGCGATTGGGGAAGGGGGTGCGAGAACCCATCCGGTCGCGGTCGGCGACGGGGCGAAGCGGCGGGTGTCGGAGAAGACGAGCCACGCGGCGGAGAAGCTCTGAAGCGGGCATGCTACTCGAGTGCGTCTGTCTTGGAAGATCTGGGTGAAAGATTTTGTGGGTTCACCGGTCAGTCTCGGTGGGTCCATTGCTCAGATTGAGAGAGACTGTTGTGGGAGACTCAGAAGAATCCGGCGGGTGAGTTGGGGTCGGCGGTGTCGGAACTGGGGGAACCAGCTGAGAGGGGTCGGGTCTCAGGGGTCGGGACCGGACTGGAGGTTGAGTATTTAAACTCGGTAAAACTAAGACAGGGGATCAGGGACTTAGATTAAGGTTAACTCGAGAGATCTGGGGCCGGTCGTCACACCGCCCCTTACCGCCGTCTGGGCCAGCGGAAGGGTCTTACCGCTGGCTGCCTAGTTTTGCAATTTTTCCATTCGACTATATATTTTTGCAAAATATTAAAATAAAAAATATAAAAATAAAAAAAGTTCTCAAGAGTTGGGCCTCGTAGAATTTGCGATGCATGATGCCTAGCATTTCCTGGGCCGGCGTGGCATGTGCAAACCTGCGATGTGCGGAATTTGGCCTGCTGGGCTTTGAGGACAGCGGTGTAGTGAAGCCCACGACCCTTTCCCTGCAGCTCGCACGAAAGCAAAAGCCAGGCCTGGGCCATCATCCCTCAGAACTCCGGCCATCCCGTCGCCGCCGGTAAGAAAGCTGGAACTAGCGAGCAGAGCGCATGTCCGCCATGCGCGATTAACGGCTTAAGCGAAAGCGCGCGACGGCTCTCGCCGAGCAGCGTCGGCGCGTCGCTACGAATCGGTCTTCCTAATGCACGGTCGTCAGTACGGCCCACGGCGATCTCGTACTGAATAATCCTGCCTGCGTACGTCACGTACGCCTCGTCCATAAAACGCATACGTTTATCTCGGTCGTACTAGTATTATTAAGCGGGGATTAACAACAACGTGCTAGCATGCTTTCTTCTTTTTGGCCGATGCGGCAGGCACCTTTAGGAGCACTGGACCAACGAAAACACTCTCAAAAAGTTCGTTACCACGGACTCCAAGGCAGGCAGCGCAGTGCAACGGCCCACCAGGTCCATTCGTACGCGTGCCGGCGCGAAGAGCTCCCCTGTCCCCCTTTGTTCTCGCCCCCGACGGCCGCCGTCGCCCTGACCTCCTCGGAAATCGCTGCGCCTGCATGCGCCGCCCGAGCCAAATCCGTATCCATCCCTGTTCATTGTTCCATACTTCGGCCTTGTTTAGTTCCCAATTTGGGAGTGCTAAAGTTGGGAGTTTGCCATAAATGCGCAACTGTAGCATTTCGTTTGTATTTGTGAATTATTATCCAAACATTGACTAATTAGGCTCAAAAGATTCGTCTCGCAAAGTACAACAAAACTGTGCAATTAGTTTTTAATTTCATCTACATTTAGTACTCCATGCATGTATCGCAAGTTTGATGTGATGGAGAATCTTCTTTTTGCATAGTGTCAAAGTTGGGATTTTGGGAGAAACTAAACATGACCTTCCATTGCTCCGGACCTGATACAGGCAGTGATTCTGGTGCGTCTCCATTCTCCAATGAGACGCTGCGTGGCACGAAATACCACGCCCATCTTTACCTGCAGTGGCAATGGCATGGCACAACCACCACTGCACCAGTGTACCACTACTGCGTGCTAGACTGCTAGTCCACTGCAGACTGCTCGCTATTCTTTCCTCTTCCGAACCCTCACGCTGTCACGCGTTCTCCCTCACCTCATCGTCTCTTGTTCGTCGCGGCACTGCTTTTGTTGCCATCTCCCCATCAATCTCCCCCCACAAGGCCACAAGCTTTATTTCACCGCCCTTTGAATATTCCCATCCCATCTGCCGCCCTCTAGCCTTTGTTCGCTCCCTCCGGCCAAAAATGCAAAAGTTGGTGCCTTTCCCGTTGGCCTTTTCCGACCTGGCCACCCCCGCTGCCATTGTACGGCTGCACCAGCAGTAGCACTACCCGTAGTAGTGGCGACCGATGGAGCTGCTTGCCCGCAGCTTTTCCTTCCTCGTTTCACTTTCACCGCCCCATCTATCTAATCTACTCTACCGTAGAAGCAAGCAAAGCAAGGAAAGACCTCACCTTCTCCCGTTCACCGGCGACTGATGGGTGCGTCTCGTCTTCCATCTACGTACATGAGTCGACATCGATGCATGGATGCCAGCCATTAAACCTCTGCAAACGATAACGTTCCGCTCCGAACAACTTCGTGTTTGTTATTACTCCCTCCATCATAAATTATAATAGATCGTGTTAGATTTTCTAAGCTAGATATATATAATATGTCTAAATGTATAACAAAATTTATGAACCTTAAAATATCAAAATGACCTGTAATTTTATAATTTGGGACAGAATGAGTACTTGCTTTGTCTACATTTCGTGTTTGCCTGAAGCTGAAAGTAAAGCAGCTTCCTTCCTTCTTGATCACAGCAGGAGCACCAGCACCCAACTACCAAAAAAGACTTGGAAGCACAGTGACAGTAGCCATTCAATACTCTAGTACTCTACGCATGCGAGGTGATCGAACAGTATATATGCTACTGCAGCCGGTTTAATCTCTTGGGTGCCAAGCGAAAGCAAAGGCGCCGCCCCGCACCATGTAGCCTGTGATCGCGAAGAGTGTCGCGTGGAGCTAGCTAAGCTAACGATGGCTGGCTATGGCTGGCATCGGCCTGTGACTATACGGAGTTGGTTGTTGGGTGCAACTGCAGGGTGCTCAGCTAACACTTCATGCACGTATAGTATATATATATATATATACAGTATGTTATCTCTTCTGCCAACCAACACGGTGACGCCAAGTTAATCTCACTTCCCATCTTGGTAACTCGGGGTTAGGTGGCCGGTGCACTGCTCTGCCTAGCTCGCGCATCAGCCAATTGCTATACCGGGCAACAAGACGCACAAGCACTACAGAAGGCTGCATCACAAGTTATTAGCCTGTGATTGCAAACAAAAATGAAGTCCATTTTAATCAGCAACCACTAATAATCTATCTGCATGCGCTGACTGGACAGCACATTCCCTAATACGTCTCGACCCCGAAGTAATTAATCGCGTTAGGTGCGTGCTCCTAGCTCGCCGCGAGTTGGAGCGTCCCTTTCAGCCGGAGCTCGGTCGATCAGGCATTGGCGTCGATGGCGGAAAGCATCAGCGTCAGCAGCAACCAGCAACGACAGAGACATTGATGAGACAGAGAGCCGGTGGTTTGAAATGCATGCCGCGTTGGACGCAGCTTGACCTCGATCGATGCCGCAATCATTCGTCGAGATCTTTGGGGGAGGGAATGAAGAAGCGTGCATGGATTCGGGAATGATCGGTTGGCTCCCTCGGCACGCACGCAGACGCAGCCTCGGCGATCGGAGGCCATCATAGCCCCCGGTCAGATTTGATTTCACGTCTCTCGGAGGCTCTGGCAGAGTAGGAGCTCCGGTGGCTGATTGAGATGCGCCCCGGGAAGGAATGATGGCTCGCCGGCCGGCAGGCCGTGGAAAGCATTGAGAAGCCCGGCGCGTTTCGACCGGCCGGTTCCTCAAAGGCCGTGAAAGCAGCATGCGTTGCCATCGGCCATCGTTAATCGATTTGTTGATCAACCAACCATGCTTCCATGCATGCTTGGCTTCTCCCCGCACGTTTCTCAGCAGGCTCATGGTCAACTTACCCTATCATGCTCGATCGCCGGGAAACGTAAGCACGATCACGCGACGAAATCTGCTCGGTTTTTTTTAAAGCAGACGGGACGATTGCTCATACAAAGTGAGTTTAGCTCAACGGTTAGCGTGGGTGCACTCTACCCATCCATGTTCGAGTCATCTAGCTCGAATTTAGATATGTATTTCTTCTTCTTAATTCAATGAAAAATTGTCTAGCTCCTAAGTTGATCTAATTTTTTTGGACGATCGCTCAGCTAATCCGATCCCTGGGCGTATTTGCGTGTGTCGGCTCCAATGCGGTTGTGGTACGGTGTAGCCGTGTAGCGTGCTGCTGCAAGTACCTGCGTTGGGCTGTCGTCGATCGGTTCAGAGATTCCGGCCTCTTGTCTCTTGTGCAAGGGAAGTCTGCCACGCGCAACAAATTCTTTTTCCCTGATCCAACACGTTACACATGCATGCAAGCTACATTTTGTCAAATGCCAACTGCTCAACTGGACGAGAACCAATATTTTTTTTTTCCACTGGGATCGGATCAGGGTGCTGGAGAAGTTGGCCAATAGAAAAACCGAGCTGGAGAGGAATCCGATCTGCGTGAACTGATACCATACTGATCGCGTATGGGATTAACAAAATACAGTGAGGTTATACTAGTAAGTAAGCCAGCAATCTGGTCGGATGCTGTCGTCCGGACCTACTGAGCGCGAATGTTCCGAGAACTAAACGACGGTTTTCGCGGGATTATTTTGGAGCCGGTCAGCGTCGTCCACACGTGCCAACCGTCGAATCATTCTTCTTGCGCGGCGTCGCCGCTGCTGTAGCTGCTGCTGACATTCTGCTGCGAGCAATGCCTAAAATGTGCCTGTTTCTCTCATCGGGCTGTTGTTCGTGGAATCACTCCATATGAAGAAATGCACAGGAATAATTGATGACAGGGACTATGTTTAATTTCCTTCCTTGTAAGTTAGCATTAGAAATACGCACAAATTTGAGCTGAGGCTTGAGCATTAGTACTTGATCCTACAAAGTCCTACCGGATTTTAGGCAGTGTGGATGGACTGTACTCCATTTACTAAGCCGGCGTACTCGGTTACCTTCACCAGCACAAAAAGCTGATGTGCTCAATGTATGCAAGGAAAAAAGGTGGACAGTAATAAGCTGCCATTTTGAATACAATAACTGATGCAGAGCGGTTACACAAGCTTCATAAATTTCTGGTAGTTCTTGCACTCCGGTCCGCTTCAGTTTGAATTCAAAGTTTCTTTCCTTGCCTCTGGATCCGGGATCCCTCTCGATCATTTTCAATCAGGTGCAAGAGCACGAAAATAGGGTCCACTAGCAACCGAAAGATATCCTGAAAATCCCAAAAGAAGCGTCTCTTTTGTAGTAGACAGCACCTAGAAATCAGACAAGCAAACAAATTGACCGACGCGTGCCACACAAAACCGCACGAAACTGTACCCAGCCACGATTGCAGGAAAAAGAAGGTGCCCACTGAATTCACGTCTGAACCACCACCACGGCACCACAGCTCCAACAAAGAAAGGGTAAAAAAGGAGAAAAAGAAAGCTAAAAAAGAGACAAAAATCAGCAGCAAAAGTGGTGGGGGACGGAGTTCTTGGAGGCAGCAGACGGGGCAGCAGGGATCCAAATCCAAATGATCATTCCCACCCCTGATCTGAACATGTCCACTCAAAATGGGCCCGATCGCCCATTCCCCATTCCCCCACAAATCATGAGTCCAAATGGAACCAAAATTCGTAAGGATTAACCAAATCAGACCCAAATTCCAAATCCAGCACGAACCTGCGATGTAAAACTAAAGCCACTCCTGCCACATCTGATCACAGTCACTGACATGCCGGACCAACAAGGCTGTCCCCACCTGTCACTGGAGGACATTACAAGCGAGGTAGACTAGCAAGCGGGCGCGAGAAGTGCAGTGTAATAATGTCAGTGACACGGCGCCCCACAGGCAGGGGGGTGTGCATAAATCTGCAGCCATAATAACACCCGGAGACGAGCCAGCCGTCTACGGCCACCACCACCAGTCCACCACCACCCACCCCAAGCCAACCACAGGAGCTGGGCTCGGCTGGAGCTCCCGCGGCGACGGACAATGGCGACGGCGTGGGTGCGCTCACTCAGCTGCAGGTCCTCCTACGCCGTCACCGACGCCGCCGTCGCGCCGACCCCGGCCAAGAAGCCGCCGCCGCCGCTTCCGTTCTCTTGCGCCACTACGGCGGCCGCGGACGTGATGGACGCCGTGGCGTACGCGCAGCAGGCCAGGAGGAAGAAGATGGGGAGGGAGAGGGACAGGCGGAGGGAAGCGCGGGAGCCACGTCCACGGCCCAAGAAGAAGCCGAAGCCGATGGCGATGGCGAAGGAGGCGGCCGGGGCGTTGTTCATGCCGTCGCCGGCTCCGGGGCCGCCCGTGAGCTCGGCGTTCCTGACGATGGCGGAGCTGCCGGAGGGCCACTCGTCGCGGCGGGTGGTCGAGCTCATCTTCTCGTCCGGGTGGGGCGGCGCGTCGGGGGCGCCGGAGCCGTCGGTGGAGGCGCTGTTCCGCGTCCACAGCGCATCGCGCGCGGTGGCGCGGTTCGAGGAGGCGCGGGCCGCAGCGCGCGCGCACGGCGCCGCGGCGCGGTGCGGCGCCGACGGCAACGAGATGATGCGGTTCCAGTGCCGCTCCTCGCCCGCCGACGCGCCCGGCGGGGTGTTCGGCGCGGGCGTCGCCACCTGCCGCCTCGGCGCGTCCGCCTCCGCCGTGCGCACGTTCGCCTGCAGCGGCGCCGCGCACGCCAGCGTTGCCGGGGCCTGCGGTGGCGGCACCGCCACCGGCCGCAGGGCGATGCTGGTGTGCCGCGTCATCGCCGGTCGCGTCCGCCCCGCCAACGACCCGTCCCCGCGCCACGCCCACGCCTCCGGCGCCGCCGCCTACGACTCCATCGACATGGGCAACGGCGAGCTCGTTGTCCTCGACAGCCGCGCCGTGCTCCCCTGCTTCCTCATCATCTACAAGGTGTAGCCGCCGACTCCCGGACTAGAGCACTAACCAACCAACCACCGTGACCGTTAACCCTCTCGTTGATCACCATGCTAATCGCTAGGCTCCTCTCTCTCATCGTTTTGGGCCTCCTCTTTGCTCTGCTTTTCCGGAGTGCCAGGGTGTGGTAGCAACAGGAAATGGTGCCCCCTGTAAAAATCAGTACAAAAACCACTGCTTTTTTGGGTTTGAATCTCGAAATGGTATAGAAACATTTTGCTTTCGGCTGTCCATTCAAACAGAAGCAGCTCCTCTCCTCTCCTCAGTCTTCTGCATCGCTCTGCTCTGCATGCAATGTACCATCGCCTTGTTTGCCCCTGCTCTACTGCAAAGTGCAGAGGACACAGGGAGCCCAAAGCACACCCAGATCACCACCTCTCGAATCATGTCCGTGCGCGTCTCGCCCCGTGCACGGTTCGGATCGCCCGGACCGGCTGGCTCCCCGTGACAGCGGGGGGAGGCTCACGGCTCCTCACTCCCTTTTTTTTTCCAGCTCAGAGATTTGTCGCCGTAGGTTTAAAGTGTTTTTGGCGCCGCGCCCGTGTTCTCTTCTTCCTCTCGCCGTCGCCACTCGCTTGTTCCATTCGCCATTTCGCCGGTCCATGGCCGTGGCCGGGGGAGCCTGCGGTCATAATTTAGCGGGCGCGAAGATGTTATCCTCCGTGACACGCGATTTGGCAGGTTTGGAGTAAACGGCCGTTGGCAACATCTTGAGAAAGGCTGCCGGAGACAGAGCTCTTGCTGCCGGTGCCGGGGGGCTCGTGTTGGATGTTACCAGCTTCTTGCTTTGCTTGGACCCTTGTCATGGTGCTGTCCTGCGAGTCCCATGCCTTGCTTGCTACTTGCTCGCTGCCGATCTCTCTTTCTCTTGTCCTGCACTGTCCTCGCTGCCTTTTTCCTTTTCCTTTCTTCAGAGTGAGAGGGAAAGAAATCACAGGACACTGCTCTCCCTCTCATCACTTCATGTTCTTCATGGGTTTCACTTTTGCAATGCTAGCTAGCTGCTGCTGCTTGGTGTTTCCGATGGCGTTCTCATTGAATACGGGCGAGATGTTTTCGTTTCGTTTGGTGGCAACTGCAAGGCGTCCGGGGGATGTTAATGGGAAGTAAATGCGAGGTAGAACCCGGTGACATTTTCAGGTTAAGCAGCAGCGATGGACAACTCCTGCTTGCTTGGGTCCGAAGGAGGCTCTTCTCCAGGGACAGCGGGTGCTGCAGTGCAACTTTCCTGTTCAGTTTGAATGTCCGATGTCCATCTGGATCACCCTTTTGGGAGATGTGACAATCGTTAATCAAAGCTGCAATAACCCAAGGTTCAGTACATTCGATCAAATTTGGCCACTCCTCGGTTTAATTTCCGTCCATGTGTCGACACGCCAAATTTGTTGTTTCATTCATGTGCTTCGTTTGGGTTTGGGACACAACCTTTATGACTTGTATCCCCATGTGCGCTGATCATACACTTGCACAGAATCTGTTGTTCTGCATCTCAGCGCTTGCTGGATTATTCGAAAGGTTAATGTTCCATGGCGTTAGCACTTAGCATGGGCACACTACACACATTCAGCTCTGGGACTTCAACGTGGTCTTTTTGCACGCACGCACGCATGGTACGAGATGCTTATCCGGAAAGGCAAAAGGATCCGACATGCCGATCAGAAGTTGACAGCTCTGAACAGTGGTGTACAAATTTGAGACCATCCGTTTCCTATGCTGGAAACAGTTTTTCTATTCCGTTTTTTCCCCCAATGAGAAACCTGCATCAGGGTAGCTGCGAGCTGCCTGTATGACTTGTCCTCGTCATCACTCTATCATGTTGGCCCCTCAGCTAACTGGCCGCGTAACTATTAACTACTTGTGTTACCCCCGCAACCTGTGTTTTAAAACAACTGCGTAGATCTGGCTGGCAGGGCATACATTTGGCTGGCTGACAGACGGGCCCCACCGGGATGCCGCCGTGAGATTTTCGCTCCCTGCCTCTTGGTCTTGGATCTTGTATTGTGTCTTGTGTGTGCACGGCTGGTCCGCTGCTCAGGGAGCCCGGGCTATTGGCATGTTACCATGTCTCTTCCGAAGGCACCTGAGCTGACAGCGGGGGCGAGCGCGGTGGCTGTGCGATGGTCCAATGGACCACCGCCTCCGTAAGCACGGATCGTTGGGTAGGTATCGCAATCGTTGTTTAGCACTAGCGCCCCAGTGACAAACGTGACATTTCTCCCGTGTTGTTTCCCTCAGGTTCCTGTGAGCAATTGAGCATGGATGCTAAAGACTGACGGGAATCACCGCGCCGCTTTTTCACTCGATTGCCTGATCTACCAGACTACCACCGAGAATCCCGGGCTCATCGAAACCTCGGCCTGTTTAGTCCCCAAAACTTCCAACTTTGACACTATGCAAAAAAAAAAATTTCCCATCACATCAAACTTGCGGTAAATGTAGACGAAATCAAAAACTAATTGCACAGTTTTGTTGTACTTTGCGAGACGAATCTTTTGAGCCTAATTAATCAATATTTGGATAATAATTCACAGATACAAACGAAACGCTACAGTGTGCTATAGTGCTGCAACAGTAATTTTGCACCTTCAAACTTTAAGCAACTAAGGCCATGTTTAGTTACTCTCAACTCCCAACTTTAACACTATGCAAAAAGAAGATTCCCCATCACATCAAACTTACGGTACATGCATGGAGTACTAAATGTAGATGAAATTAAAAACTAATTGCACAGTTTTGTTGTACTTTGCGAGACGAATCTTTTGAGCCTAATTAGTCAATATTTGGATAACAATTCATAAATACAAACGAAACGCTATAGTGTGCTACAGTGCTGGAACAAGAATTTTGCATCTCCAAAATTGATCAACTAAACAAGGCCTAAACTAAACGAAGGCCCTCGTTTGTTCTCGCCACGACCAGACTTTGCTCTGAATTCTGCAGCGGCATTTCCCGAGAGCCACCGGCTTCTCCTTGGGAACAGCGAGTGCTCTCTGACGACAGGAGATTCACGAACAGTCGCAAAAATCTTTACTACTCACTGAATGAATGAACGAACGATCAAGTAGATTTCCTTCGATTTAACAGTAGCAGTATGATTTCCTTCGATTTAACAGTAGCAGTATGATATCCGAGCCAAGCATCAAGCAAGTGAGCGAAAGACACTCATTTACTGCGTCTATCTGCTTGTCCTGAGGCGGCCACCCCGGCCGGGGAACACCGCAACATGTGATGCACACCGCCGTGCCTGCACCCTCTCGCCTCAGCCGTCGTCATCATGCTCCAGGTGATGCCAACCGCTCGTAACTAACTGAATACGGAGTGATAACTGATAATCAACCGTCAACCGTCAGTGCTAAGTGCTAACTAACCAGTAACCACCACTATAGATTTGACCTCCCTCCAGGCTCCAGGCCAGGAGATGGAGACGTAGGTCTGTTTAGATCCACCATCTGAAGTTTAGTTGGCTAAATTTAGCAACTAATGATCCAAACAGGTAGCTAAAATTCAGCTAAAAACTTCTAGCTAAAATTTAGCACTTTAGTATATTTTAACTAGCTAAACCTAGGTAAATATGTTTAAAGACAGATTTACCCCTCCATATTCTCGGTAAACTCCCCCACGACCCAAACAATTTGCTTGGGGAGGAGATAAATGTGCGATTAATGAAGAATAGTATGGTAATTTATTTTTAACAACTAGTATTTAGCTTCTAGTGGATCCAAACACTCCTAACTAAAGTTTAGTTGGTTAGAACTTTATGAACCATTTGGTTCCCAGGGCTAAACTTTAGCCCCTATCATATCGAACGTTTAGATACTAATTAGGAGTACTAGTCCATCAACCCGTGCTCCCGCACGGGCAAATATTTTTTTTAGAAGTTATTGTATTTAAAAATTATTTAGAAATTAAACTTCTAGCTAATAATCAAAATTGTTTATCTACTGCTCTCTTATTTTTCAATACTTCAACATAATACTTATAGAGATATGTATCTATCTTTGTCCAGTTGTGATTGATTTTTAATTAATAATTACTCAATGCACTTTTTCATCCATATTCATATTTTTCCATTTTGTATCACACCTCCAATCCTCCATACATTATGTTTAGCATACAAATCAATATTTTTCATCGATTCCTCACATACATGTATAAATGGTCTAAATGGTGGCACTCATCATGTGTATATACTTTAACTTAGTATTTTTATATTAACAATGACATAAATACATAATTTAAAATCATATATTAATTTACCTTTTAACATTTCTGTATGATGCACATGGAGATAATTAGATTAAGATTTAAATGTTTACTTTAGGTTATTTTTAATAACGCATATGTGGATAACATAGATAAAATTTTAGAATGACATTTTAAGTTATGCTTTATAATGATGTGTATTAGTAAATTGGATGAAGGTTATGGGGTTACTTTAGATTATTTTTTATAATAGCTAAGCTCGGTAATTGAAATATAGGTTTCGAGCTCATTTTTGAATATTTTCATAATAATAGTGGTGGGTAACTTTTTAAAAAATATAATAGATCAATGGCTATGATTATTAGAGTTTACAGGATTGATGTTTGATGTTTTTAATTTTTATAAGAATTTGTCTTTTTTTTCTGACTTGTCTCGTGGGAACTAATGCGAAGCCTCCAATGAAAAAAAAATGAGACTATATTACTAAAAAACTATTACTATAAGTTAGCTCTCGTTTGTTAAATATTCGAACACACAATGCTTATGTAGTTATATACTTAATATCTTCATCCAATTGTGATAGATTTTAGTTAGCAACTACTCTATAATATTTTCATCTACATTTATAATCTTTAACTTTTCACTTTGCATCGCAGGTATGCGCTTGAATTTGTTTAATGAACCTTAAGTTTGAGATACAATTTTAGCATAGAAATCTATATTCTCATCACTTTATATCCTTATAAATGGTGACACACATCATGCGTATATACCTTAATTATTATATCGTATACCAATAGTGCAAGATATAGACGATTTAGAATCATATATTGTTGTATATTTTTAATTAAGGTTATTTGATTCAAACGTAGAGTTACCTCATGTTATTTTTAATAATGGCATGCGTGGGTAATATAGATGCAAATTTTAAGGGGTTTAAATTTTTAAGTAATAGTGGTAGGCAATTCAGTTGCAAATTAGGGGGTTATTTTAAATATTGTTTATAATGGCATAAGTGGGTGATTTTGATGAAGATTAGGGGGTTACTTTAGTTTATTTTATATAATGGCAGAGGTGGGTAACTTATATATAGATTTAGGGGTTACTTTAGGCTATTTTCATAATGGCATAGGTGGGTAATTTTTTAGAAAACATAGTAGATCCAATGGCTATGATGATTTGAATCTATCAATTGATGGTCGGATGTTTTGCTTTTTTGTGAGAATTTCTAGGATTTCTCTCTTTTTCTAGAGTATCCACCTAGGAATCCTAGGTGGCTTCATCTGGAGGCTTCAAAAGGAGCCTCCAATTAGTAATAGTAAGATTAAACAGACTATTTACAAAATCCATTGCACAGATGGAGGCTAAACAGCGAGACGAATCTATTAAGCCTAATTAGTCCATGATTTGACAATGTGCTGCTACAGTAACCATTTGCTAATGATAGATTAATTTGGTTTAATAGATTCGTCTCGCCTTTTAGCCTCTATTTGCATAATTAGTTTTATAATTAACTCATATTTAATTTTTTTAATTAATCTCCGAATATTCGATGTGACACCGAGTAAAATTTAGTTGCAGATCGGAACAGCCCCTGGCCAGCTGACAGGGCCGTACTGCTCCAGATCAGGCTCCTGACTGAGCGGTTCCCTGTGCGCCCTCGTGGGGTCAAACAGGAACACTGAACCAAACAATTGACTGGCTCTCTCCGTGGAGCCGGCCAGACAATCCCAGGGCCGGCCGGGCTCTCTCCCTGGAGCCTCCTGGGCCCCGGCCCGGGCCAGTTATTCCGGCGCAGGTACAGGCCGCAGTGATGATTACGGAGTAACCGTATACCTGCACAGCAGCCAGCACGGGTAGTATAACTTGCCTGCGTCTCCTTCAGTTCAGTACGCCACAGTGCGCACCTGCCTGCGTCTCTGAATGATATAAATTCGTGTTGGTCTTGTCAAGCTGAGCCCTTGACCGGAGCGGGGGAGGAGTACGAGCTCTCTCTCTCGTCTCTGAACCCTCTCTGAATGATCGCGGACAGCCACGCATGATGCGTGTCATGTCCCTCTGGCCACGGCAGTAAATCTAGCGCCAATGATGGGCGCGCCGGGCTTTGCCACCGACCATTCATGTCCTCCCCTTTTTATTGCCGCCGGCGATGGACTGGAGATTAGTACGGGATCATGGCGCAGATTAGTACGGGATCTCCTGGATCGTGGAGTGGTCTGTATCTGTAGTCCACTACAACTACTGCTTAGCTCAGGTCGTCATCATGCACGGTGAGATCTTATAGGTCTTCGCCCAGAGTTCCTAAAATGTCGCCCATTTGCAGGTAGGGCATGTAGCTTCATGCGCCGCCTAGATCGCTCATGAAAGAGAGAATCTACTCATATACACTTCTGGTGCTTCATGACTGTGACTGGACTCGAGTTCATGGCGTTTTAAGTAACTGGGCGCGCCATAAATTTTACTCTGCGCAAACTCAGTAGATGCGCGAGCTGTGCTCCGTCCAGTGGAGCTAGCTGCTAAGGGAGCTCGCCGTCGATCTGATCGGTGTCTCGTGACACCGGGGCATTATGATCCTGCCTGTACTTCCACATGGCCTATTGCTCATCAATGGCGACGTCTCAAAAAAATCAGGCGACTTGACAAGGAGATCAAGGCCCTATTTGCTGGTGAAATTTGCGTATGGCCATTTGTTAATGCTTTGCAAAGGACAGCAAATCCGGGACCATTAGGACCGCTCCGATGGTGGGAGGTTGTACTAACAGACAGCATTTCTTTGATTCACCGGGCAGGGACACGCAGTAAACCAAGTAGTCAGTACACACACAGAACGATTTGACTTGAGAAAGCACTGTTTTTAACTGTAATTCAAGAAAAAAAAAATCCCAGGCTATCATCAGGATTTTGCCTTCATCGACTCTGACCTAGGGGGCTAGTGCTGGAATTATGAGACTGACCATTGTGACAATGTCACTATGCCTTCGTTGTTAAACACAAATATAAAGCCCCAAAAGAAGCTCCAATAAACATCCTGATCACTTCAAAGAGTTAAAGAGTAATAAGGAAACAAAGCAAAGAACATCCCAGCCTAACAGCTAAATATGGCCAGCAAGAAAAGAGGTTTGGAACTAGGCTCAATACACACGAATATTCACATAGTTAGAATCAGCTCTCGTGTTCTGATTTCTGAATTGCCTGCTTTGTAAGAACCTGTCCTGGAATGCAGATGCTCTTGGTCAGTTCCTGGCAGCAGAGCCACGCTTGCGCGGCCTTGAACGAGTTGAGGATGCACCTTGACGCTTGCGTGTTTTTCGAGACCGAGTCTTCTTTGGCTCATAACCTATAGCTTCCAAGTCCTCGCATATTTCTTGCCTTGCTAGAGACACAAGCCCAGGCATTATCTCCCTCTGAAAATTTCTCATCCCTCTTCCTCTCTTCAGTTTGATCCCACATGCTGGTCCTTCCTTATCTGATGGTGCCAGATATACAGATTGGCCATCATCTTTGATCTCGTCTAAACTCAACACAATTTTCTCGAAAGAGTCCAATGAGGGCTGAGGCTCATTGTTTCCATTCTGAGCTGCTGTCTGACTGCTGCTTCCGGGGCAATATGCAGTGTCTGCAGAATTATGCTGAAAAATGGAAAGAAGCGTTCTAGCTGCAATAGAAGCTGTTGTGTCATCGTCATGGGCCTTAGCTTGAAGCATGCTAACCTCCTGAAGATTTGATGCTCGATTGTGGGATATAGACAGTCTTGGGACATTATTGTCAGCTAGAGGAGATTCAGGGATTAAAAGTTCCTTGTTAACGATTCCAGATTCTGGCATCTGAGCCTTATTGATACCATTATTTGTTGAGGTTGGGAGGAGCACGTTATTGTCATCCTTGCTTGCCAACATATGATCATTTCCATGGACCAAATATTTGCTGGAAGTTTCTGCTTGCAGGCTATTTTTCCTGGAGAAAGAATGGTTGGATGCAGTTCCTTTACTTACATCATTATTTACTACCTTATCTCTGTAACCGCTAATTGTTTCTGATGGCATGTCAATACTTTCAAGTGACACATTTAGGTCAAAAAGGCCCTTCCGTTGAACTGAGGATTCGGCTACCACATCCCTTGAACTGTCTGCAACTGAGTTGGGTGTGATCACTGTGATAGAAGATCCCCTCATTGATCCAATACCAGAGCCACATTCTGCTTCAGAAACTTCTGTAGGACTTTTTGAAGTTTTTCCAGGATATGTCGAGGAAGAATGAAAAAGAGCAGAAGACACAGGAAGGCTTTCTTCTTGGGGAACATTCAGGTCAATCAGTGAATGCCTTGATTCAGTTTCACTTTTTTTGATAGGGGACTGGCAATCTGGAGTGTCACTAGATCCAACTGAACCTGAAAATGCATAAGGTAGAATAGTCATGCAGCTCTATGAGCATGTCATTCTTTTGGACTTGCAATGACCAAAGCATTGCATAATAGAATACAGTAAGGAGAATATAACCAGGAAAGTGTTCCAATAATCTTGTTGTGTTTTTGAGCTTGTGCTGTCGAATTCATGATGTGTACAATATCAACTAAAGGTCCAAAGAATTAATGGCAGTACAATGAGAATATTCTGATTTGCAGAAACTTGGAACTCTCACATGATTTATAAATATAATAGATTATAAAATGTAGTTAGTGCATATATGGATCCAGAGGTATATTAGAGCAACAAATATGTCATTTCAGTTCTTTACCTGTCGCAAACTAAATTTCAGAAATTTCTCATTGAAATAGCCAAAAGAGCTGGCTTGCAACAAAATTTCCCTAAAAGAACACAGAAATCTTCTGAATACAAACATGGATAGAATTGAGAAAGAGCATATTCTTGTAACACGGCTGTTTTTCTTTTCTGCAAAAGCCTGCAAACTATCTATTCATCTAACTAGTCAGATGACACTGGTTCCATTCTATTCAACACTCAAATTTTGCTGCTGTTTACAGAGACATATCAACTTTTAGCTATTTATATAACTGTATGTTGTCAATGAACAAGCAATGCGGCAATTGCATCCTCAAGGTCACGCATGCATTAATTGAACACTACAATATTTTCCATCAATGGTTCAACTGATAGAGCCATATGCATGAAATTAATAGTATAGTCATAGAATAGGTCATACAAAATAACAATAACATTATCGCATCCAAGCAGTTCTAAAATATGTTAGAGCAATATGCAAGGTTGAAGTTGAGACTCACCTGGGCTTAAACGTGACGAATTCCAAGCTCTGCACAACTGAGCAGACTCTACAAGTGAGCTATTCTCTGGTGAAATGCAGCATGAACCATCCCGAGACCTCCCATTTTGGTTGGAAAGGTTGCCGAAGCCAGAGCAACCAACATCCCCCACCGCATCACCAGAAGTGCATGGCTTCTCCAAGTCAATCACACCGTTATAAGCATAAGTCTTTCTCCAAATTGAAGCCCTAACATCTGAGTTCTGTTGCGCGATATTGGACGGCGATTTGTGCTTATCGGAATTGGTGAAATCTTCTTGGTTTTGATTGGCCCACGAACCCAAATTCATCTGGGGCACCAAAAACCTTTGTTTAGCAAGATAAATTTGGACTAATGGGGGATAAAAATCTAAGTATTTCCCTCACCACCTTATGCTCATGAGTGGAATGAAGGCTACTCTGTGCACTACTGGATTGCTTCCAGAAGGATCCATAAAACTTATGCGGGTCGTTCATCTGCAGAAAGATATCACATCACATTCATGTTCATCGCAACACAAATTAACCACAGTCCAATTCTCCAAATATGATTAAATCTTATAACCTAACCATAACTAAGATACCAACTTCAACTGTACAGCTAACCAAATTTATCTTCTTTTTTTTGTTGTCCCCTGGTGAAGAATAACAACCGGTGCTTAAAACTACCAAAGCAGTGCTTAAAACTACCAAAAGTAGAGCAACGAACGAGATTAAACCTGGTCAGGGAAGGACTGTTCTTGACGGAGCATTGCCCGCCGGGTCTCCTCCGCCACGGCGGGCTCCGGCGACGACGGACGGCAGTTGAGATCCAAATCCACTAAAGCAGTCATCCTTCCCGGCAGGAAGCTCCAGCCAGGACTGAGCCAATTCAATTCAGATCGAACCAACCAATTTAATCATCCACAACGAGTAAAAATAAATTTAACTTATAATCGTACACGACTGCGACCGAGACCATACAAGAAAGGGAGACTTACAGCGAACAAACAGGGAAAAAAGGAAATAATTTTTTGTGCGCGGCCCTTCTCCTCGGACTGGGTCTCGGATCTTCTCAATTCTTTTCGATTTCGGTCGCGGCTGATGCTGATGCTGGTGCAGGCGGCCGTCCGTGGTGTCAGCCGCAGCTCATGCCTTCCTATTCTTTTTTTTCTCTCTCCCTCCCCTGTTTCTCCCTTGGCTCACAAGCCCTTTTTTCCTTTCACATTCCAGTGCTTGGTTTACTGGTGCATGGGCAATGGGAGATAGAGATGGCGATAGGGATTGATACCTCTCGTTAATCTAATCGTTCTAGGGCTGTGCTTACCTGTGACTGCTGCAGCTGCAGATGCATGGAAGGAGAGAGGTGGGGTTGGGGATGGAGATGTGGCAACTCCGCCACTGTGTGGTCGAGAATCCCAAATTTGGAGGAGACAGGGAGCAGTCGGTTGGTTAGGGATTGTAACTCCCTCCGTATGTCGTTTTGGTTTTTCTTAATACATAGCATCTATATATAGTATTATGTCTAGATACATAGTAAAATTTATGTATCTAGAAAAACTAAAACGATCTGTATTTTGGAATGGAGGAAAGTACGTGTCTAAACAAAAACAAAAAAATCTTAACTGAATTACTAATCGGTTCTATAAAAGTATAGTAGTCGTCTCATGCAATGTCACATAAATTTTTTTTGCTGATGTGAATAAGAGAGGGTGAGAAAAGAGAAAAGACCGTTGTTTCGCGAAACAATCGTCTCAGTCCAACTCAACGAGCATACGTCAGCTAGCTCACAAAGAGCCAACTCAGCGTTTTACCTACGTGGAGGAGATGGAAGAAGCTATCTCTTTCCACCCTTAGCTCGGACGGAATACGAGGTGCTCGTTGGGCCCACTGACGCGTCCTCTCTCCCTCCTGTCTCTCGTTTCTTCTTTTCTATTCGGCTTCGCGGAAGAGCCCAGCGCCGGCAGCAGAAGCTCACCGGATGCGAGTGGCGGCGGCCCCTGCGACCACCGCGGTGACGAGTGGTCGAATGGCATCCCGCGTTCGCCGGAGACCTCAGCTCAACGGCGTCTGGCGGTGCAGCTCTGGCTCCAGCGGCCATGAGCGGCTTCCAGCATGGGGGAGGAGAAGCCGGCCGCCGACGCCGGCGGAAGAAGAAGCCTCCGGAGGTGAGGAGGCGGCGGGTCCTGCGCTCGCCATGGGCACGCGTGGCCGGACAGCCTTGCCAACACCGGCGGCTTCCGCTGTATGATGGAACTGGGCTGCGCAGCGCGTCGGTGCTTCAACGCCGGCGATGGCGACCGCCGCACGGAGCGGTCCCGAGGCGCGAGCGACAGAGCTGGACGAGACCGGCGCTTCCCGGGACGACAAGCGACGCGGCAGCGCGGGGGACGGCGGCCTGGAACGAGCGAAGCGGCAGCGGCGAGTTCGTCCCTATGGCTGCGGTGTCCGCGGGCCGCGGGAGAGGCCAAGACACGGCGGACACCCGCCGGCGGCGGCGAAGAGCAAGAAAACAACATTGCGGGATTGATTTTGGACTAAAGAAATGCTTTCACGTGGGCCCCACAGAAATCTCGAGGCGCTTGCAAGAGCTAGACTGATGGGTGGACGTGCTTTTTTTGATGGCTCGTGGTGACGTGGAAACGCCACGTCTTGCTATGAGCTAGCAAGCCGGCTTAGGGGGTGTTTGGATACGAGGTGTTAAACTTTAACAGTGTCACATCGAATGTTCGGATGCTAATTAGGAGAACTAAATATGAGCTAATTATAAAACTAATTGCAGAACCCTATGCTAATTCACGAGACGAATCTATTAAGCCTAATTAATCCATCATTAGCAAATGGTTACTGTAGCACCACATTGTCAAATCATGTACTAATTAGGCTTAATAGATTCGTATCGCGAATTACACTTCATCTGTGCAATTAGTTTTGTAATTAGTCTATATTTAATACTCCTAATTAGCATTCAAACATCCGATGTGACAGGTGTTAAACTTTAACACTAGTGAGCCAAACAGGCCCTTAACCTTCGAAGGAGGCCTATCTTAGTATTACGATACTACTATTCATCATTGTACGAGTTTTGATTGCATACAACTCATAATATTTTTTTTCTATGTATAAATTAAGAAAATAAGATTACTGTAGGACAACATAAAAAGACAACTCATTGCACATATTGTTTAACACTACATGTTGTTCGTTAAGTCATTTTAAAATTACGTATCAATGTATGAGACCGCCTATTAACAATACCAATGTACTTGCCCTAAATTTGTTGCCACGGATAAACCTTTGTCTAATCTGCCTTAAATCTGTTGCCACGAATAAACCTTTGTCTAATCTGCCTATGTTAGAGTAAGTATATCAGTGCTGTCTCATATTACACGTAATATTGAGACGATTTATCGAACAACCACTACAATGATTTGTGTTTTTAGTTGTCTCGTAGTAATCTAAAATTCCTTAATTTGCGCACAACTCGTACAATAGTAGAGTAGTGGTTTCATAGACCTAAAATTTAGTCTCTCTCCCTACTCTATTTTCCACATCAGCAAAAATACTACATAGTACCGAATGAGACAACCTATAAGAGCTACCACTTACAAAGTCATCTTGAATACAGTTGAGAATCTTTGCCACGAACGAGCGCTCCGAAAAAATCACCGAGATTTTATTTTGCTTCCTTGGATTTGCATCTTCAACACTGATAGTGATGGGTGACGGTGTGGTCCACTGGCCACTGCAGCAAATACGTGGTACGTACAGAAGAAAAGGAGCGGAAATAATCAAGTGGTGCAGGACAGGAAAAGGCTGTCATGGGGGGATACCGGAATGGTACCATCAGAACAAGTGTATGGGGCCATGGGGCAGGATGCTTGCCCAAAAAGCCCCTCGTGTTTTGACTCGTTAGCCCCCTGTTGCTTGACAAATTAAACGATCCACGAATTTCCAGGTCCATCTCACTGTTTGTTCTTTTTTGGGTAAAGGGAAAAAGCTATGCCGTGTCACATGAAACGATTGCCCAAGTTTTCTATCTTTTGTCGATTCAGACGGACCGCTTGAATCGGATAGCTCACAATCCATGCTAGTACAAACTTTCACATTTTCCGTGGAGTATAATATCCCGATCTTCTCAGTTCTTCGCTGTGGTTCACGCCTTAGATGATCCATTTATATATTTATTTATTATATTATATATAGTATCAACTTGCTTAGCAGGTAACCGTTGTTTAATTGGCTCTCCCATCTACTAACAACACAGCTCAGCCGGAACGTTCATTCCAAAATGTGCCGTGGGCCCCACAACTAATCTCCTCGTCAGGACCAGGATCCACGCGACATGTGTTGTTATCTTCGTAGTGCCGAGTGCGTTCTCTTCCATCTCTGATGAAAGGTAGGTCAAGTGTTGTAGCACTGACAGCTACGAAAAGCATATGGGAAAAGGGAAAGGATTAAAAGCAACGAAGAAATATGGTGACTCAGGTTTCTTGGTTATGCAAGTACGCCAAACGAAAAGCATTTTTTTTAAACCGGTACGTTAATTTTGCTTAGTTTCAAGCTTGACAATTGTACAAAGCTCTTGGTCTTGGATCTCAATTTCAATTGTACAAAACTTGACTCTTCTAACAACTGACATTCTAGCTACTCGGGACCCACATGGAACAGAACATACGTGGAGAGCAATCATGCTCCACCTGGAACCCACCTGCCAGTGACCGGCCGACTGCGGCTACTGAAAAGGTTCAGGATATGGTAAAAAGGGCATATGCACGTGACAGCAACCAACAATCCGGTCATCGGAGTACAGATGGCCCGGCCCGACCTAACCCGAGCACGGTTTGACCCGACCTCTATGGTGCGGCTCGGATAATGATCGTGCCGTGCTGGTCCGCGTGTCGAAAAAGCGACCCAACCACGGCACGCTGGTCCGGCGGGCCTTAACAGCCTCGCCGTGCTCGTGCCAGCCCGTTTAATTGTAACAAGCCACGACTCCATCAGTGCTGCAGCAACCTTATCTCCTCCTCTCTTCTCTCCCCCCTCCTCTCTCTCCCTTATCTCCTTCTTCTCTCATCTCTCCTCTCTACCGGGTGGGCAGGCGCGTGGAGGCCGGGCCGTGGGCACTTGGGCTCGCCACGGCGCGCAAAGGTCAGGGCACGGCCGCTAGGCGTGGCGTGGAGCTCGAGGCTCCGGCGGAGAAGGCCGGCGACCTCTTCCTCGATCGGCTGGCGAGCGGCGCAGCCATAGCTCGGGGCCCCGGCGGAGAAGGTCGGCGTGGAGCTCGGGGCTCCGGCGGAGTAGCCACCCCACCCGCAGGATTCGAGCAGCGCCGAGCACGTCGCGAGGTGCGGTGGCGGAGGCGTCAGGAGGAGCTCGGCCGGGGCCACTGCGCTAGGGGCGGGGGCCGCGGAGGCGGAGTGGGCAAAGCTGAGCGGGCAGCGGTCTTGCGGATCCGCATGGCGGGGAGCGGCAGGGATCTAGCGGCCCCAGGGTGCCAGCCGCTAGGGTTCTAGGATTTTTGGTGGAGACGGTCTAGGACTGGTAAGGGCGGTCGGTGTACTATGTATATGCCGAGCGTGGCAGGCCAAGCGGGCCTTAATAGGCTGGGCCACCCACTTAATTGTAACGGGCCAAATGGGTCGTGCCGTGCTAGGCCAGCACACGAGCTGAGGGAGCAGCCTAGGCACAACCCGTGGTATGGGCCGGGCCAGCACGGGCACGACAGCTGCCGTGCCTGGACCGGGCCAAAATCCCGTGCCGTGGGCCGACCCACGTGCCGTGGGCCATATGGCCAACTATACATGGGGGGCTTCTAATTAATTAGTGCATGGAGGGTTTGAAAGCACTAGTTTGCATCTACTAGTACTTCTAGCAGCAGAAGTGTGACGATCCTGGTGAAATCAGCCGAGTTAATCCTAATCCGAGTCCCTAATCCCTTTGTCTCAGCTCTTCCCGAGCAGGAGTGCTCCACTCCGGTTCCCGGTCCTGACCCCTGAAGAACCCGACTAGAACCACCGGTTCCCTCTAAGTCTCAACAACAGCGTCCCTTTTCAATCTTGGAGCTGTGGAACAACAGAGACTGGCTGGTGGACCCGCAAATCTTTTTCCCGGACCTCCCGAGGTAGACGCACTCGAGCAGCATGCGCCGCTTCAGAGCTTCTCGGCCGCGTGGCTTGAGCTCTCCGACGCCCGCCGCTTCGCCCAGTCGCCGGCCGTGACAGGATGGATTCCCGCGCCCTCCTCCCCAATCGCAGCGGAAGCCCCTCTGCAACCCTTTCTGCAGCGCCTCGTCGGCCACGCCTCGGTGCCCGTCGCCGCCGTGGCAGAGCTTTGCTGCTTGCTGCGTCAAACCACCTCGCGGCTCGCGCCCATCATCACCTCGCCGGATCTCCGGCTGCAAGCCCCGAGGACCTCCGGCTTTTCCGCCTCTCCACAGTCGCGCCGCCCACGAACTCGCTACGCGAGGATTCCTCCATCGCCAACCCCGACTCCGGCCGCGACAGCTCTTTTTCGCCTTGCCAGAACTGTGCCCCGGCAAACCGCTGTTTCGCGCTCGCCCGCGCAGCCGCAACTCACCTGTCTTTTCACCTGTTGCAACCTCGTTTGTAGCGCCGTTCTCCCTGTCACACCAATCAAATCCGCCGCTCGACGACGCCCGCCTCTGCCAAATCTCAACCCCGGCAAAACCGCGCCTGCGCCGCCTTGTCTCCAGTGCCCAATGGCCGAAGACTCTATCTCCAAGGTTCTGTTCCGCCGCCCATCGCCGCTCAATCGCCGCCATGGCAGAACACTCCATCCTTTTCCTCCAGTCTTCGTGCTGCCCGAAATCTCTCTCTTCCGCGCCGCTATAAAAAGTGAATGCCAGAGTTCCACTGGAGTTCCTTCGCCTTTGCTGTGTCACCGCCCCTACTCTGAGCACACTTGAGCAATCCCACTGAAACTCTTGAGAAGTTCCCTTCTCCGCTCAAACCCGCTTCTCCCCAATCCACCCAGCCGCCTGCTCCTCCGCGCTGTGCTAGAGCTTTCTTGTTTCCCACAAGAAGCTCCGCCACCGCCGGAGCACCGCCGGACATCGCCGCCGCCCAAACCTTAGTGCTTAAGACCTTCCTCCCAGTTCTGCTCCTTCTCGACCCCAAAGTTTCACCTATAAACCGAAGGTAAGCTGCCGACCCCTTTCCGGTTCGCCCGACCCCTTTTCCGTCTCACCCGACCCTGTCTGTCCGCCGACCCTTTTTCCGCCTCGCTCGAGGACTTGGCTGTATCCTTTTCCTTGACCCGAGGGTATCTGTGTAAAAGATTGGGATTCTCTACGTTAAGTCCGAGGGCCTCCAGCACAGCTATTCCTCTAGTTCAAGGGTCAGATCATAAGTTTCTTCGCATCCGACCCGTTTATCTTGCTCTCCACCAACTAAAGCAAACTTCCCCACCTTTTCTGTAGCCTTGCTACAAGTGTCCGAGCTTAACGGCAAGTGTTGTGAAATAACCGTCTAAACACTAACTCCTGCATTGCATTCGTGTAGAGTTTCATCTTGCTGACGGCGTCTACGAGCTACACCCGGCGCTAGAAGACGGAGCTGTAGCTGAGCTACCAGTTCCAGAAGCCGAAGCCGCCCTAGCTGAAGACCAGCTTCCCTCCCCTCCACTTGAAGGCAAGCCCCAGAGCATGAACCCAGCTTTCTAAACTTACACATGCCTTCCTTCTCATGTTTGTGCATTTACGTGTAGGAGTTGTTTGCAACCTTAGATGCATGACATAGTTCCCTTGATCTGAACACTAGTCTTTTGGGTCGAGTAGTTGCACTGCTTAAGTAGGTATCAGTAAAAATCGAGTGATTTCCTGTCACTCGCGAGTTATAGGAATTGGTTTGTTTCCTTCTGTTACAACTATAAGGATGATGGGCGGGGCAGGGTTTTGGTTAACTCTTTTGGTGGTCGGTTGATCGCCCCATCTGTCTATGGAATCTGTTAAGGCCCGACAGTGTTGGTGTTCGTGATCAAGTGTTTGAAAGTACTAATCTTATACCTAGTATGGGATGAGGAAGGCTAGTACCTGATTGAACTAGGGCGTGGCTTATACCCCTGCTGTCCCTGGAACGAGGTTCCCATGGTGCATCATGTGGGTGCAAGTGCGGTCATAGTACGGTAGAGGCTAGGACTGTGGAGCATTGCATGCCAAGGGAAGTTTGGACCTGACACGTGCCTGGGAATTGATGGGGATGGCTGACATAGGAAGCGACCCTTGTGGTGCGCGGATGTCGTGAGATTAGGTTCGCCATGCATGGTTAAGAAACTCGAATCGATTCGTCTGCCTCTCACAGTTTGAGACTGCTTGATCGCTATGCTACACTGAGTAATGAAAGAGTCTGATGATGACATGGTCTTGATGATGAGCTTATATACATAAAGATGGATCTATGTTTGCTTAGAGTAAGTTGCAAATGTAGACTGGTTAATGAACTTAGAATTTGAGCTAAAACTTGAAAGTAAGGACCCAACTTAGTCATTTTTGGCAAACAAACCCTCAGCCAAAGAGCCTTGCATGTCTAGACGTTGGTGGAGTAGTTCTCCACTAGTCGGTTAAGTCTTGTTGAGCTTAGAAGCTCAGCCTTGTTGTGGCTTCTCTTTTCAGGTGAAGTCGCAGCTTCTGAGTTTGCTCCTGTTGGCACTTGGCCGCCCCAGCTTCCTCCTGGGTGGACGGTCGAGTGGGATCCCTCCTCGGACGGCGAGGAAAGGGATCACTAATGTCCTGATTGGCCTCATCAGGTACGTCCGACCCCGACGAATAGCTCCCGCTTGTTTTATCTTCTGTTGTTTGCTTCAGAACTTGTAAAACTCTGACTTTCGAATTGATGTTGAACCAATTTGTCAAACTTGTTTAACTCGGTGGATCTGCTGTATTCTCTGGAACCACTCACCTTCGTGTGGGTCATGCTAACTCGGTCCTGTTAAGTGGTTAAATCGGATGAAATCCGACGGCACCTTGAGTTAACGCGATTAAGGCATGAGTGTCGCGTCTTAAGCGACTTAACTGTGCTTTAGTTGAGTTAATCAGAGGTGGTTGCCACAAGAAGAAGATTTGTTTTTCTTTTATTTATTTTTGAAATACTATTTTTATTTTATTGATATGGTTAAAACATGGGTATCTATCGTTCTGGGTACCATGCACCTGCATCTCAATTCTCAAGTCAAACATATTTTACGAAATGTTCAAAAAGTTACATTGTGGAAGAAGAAAAGGTGAGAAAAAAAATAAGAGCATTACATTGGACCTGCTGACCAATCCCAGCCATGCTCCCAGCTCTCGCATAGGTAGTGATTGGTAGGGTGCATAGGTTGGAACCTGGCTAGGAGTAGCCCATGGCCAACCCGAGCCTAGCTAGGCCTACCATTTTGGCCCATGTTTGGTAGGGTGCACAAGGAGTTTTGACCTGTGCAAGCATGTGATTGGTAGGGTGCATAAGTTGTTGGGCTGCATAAAATTGGCCTATCTCGTGGTGTTTGGTAGGGTGCATATCTTAGATGGGCTTACCACTTGCACAGCTCGGGTAAGGATACCCCTTCATCTGAGGGCACCGTATATACCCAGCCATCCTAACCCTAACGGTCACTCGCCGTCATTTTCACCGCCCCCATTTTCTCTCACACTCTCCTCTGTCTCTCGTGATTCAGGCGCTCCGATGATTCATTGCCCGCGAAGGCCGGTGGAGAGGATGGCGGTCGGAGGTTGAAGGGGTGTGCCCGCGGTAGTCGTAGCCCTTCGCAGTCCGATGAGGTGAGCTCCCCGCCAGTGGCCACCCACTTCGTCTATGAGGCCGGCCGTCCCTGTGAGGCTTGCCTTCAGTACCATGTCCACAAGGAGAAGTTGAAGGAGCGGGAGGAGAAGAAGGCTGCGGTGGCCAGCGATGGAAGCGGCGGGCCAGGTGGAAGTGGCCGAAGCGGTGGATCTTCCTCCCCTAGGGATTCCAAGAAGTCATCATCTGAGCCCAACACCAACTCATCCGCCAGTGGCGGATCTCAGGTTTGTCCATCTCTGCAACATTATTAGCAACAGGGTTAGGTCGATTAGGGATCTAGGGTTTCACTAGGTGGATTGGGGATGTGTGTTGTGCAGTGGGGATTTAGAGGTAGATTGACTAAATTTTACGCATATGTCCTTTGTAGAGTGTTTCTGTTAGTGAATTCAACGAAGGAATGGAGACAAAGGAGAGGAGAGGTCTTGACACTGAAACTGAGTTGAGATGCCGCCATAGGAAGTGTCCTAGGTGCATGTTGTGCTGGGATGGAAAGAACACCGGGTGCCGTTACCTCGCTTGTCCACTAAGAGTAAGATTTGATGAGTCATTGTGATAGGTTGTTCCCTATAAGATGTTCTGATTGATTGTATGATAGGTTGATCTCTTTGCTTGTGGTTGCAGGGGAAGGAGAACAAGTGTGACTTCGTTGAGTGGATAGATTACAAGTGGCTACCAATGTTTCAGAAAGTGGCTGCATCCATTTGGGAAGTCATTGGCAAGTTTAAGAAGCAAGCTGATGAGGCCCAGGTTGATCTGTTAGCAGCTATTCAACTTAGGAATGATGTTTATGAAGAGAAAGAAGCACTGTTGGTGGAGAAGGTTGAATGGACCAGGGAGAAGGAGAGCCTCATCAAGGAGAAGGAGAGCCTGGAGAGGGAAATGGCAATGAGGACTAGGCTTGCAAGGACAACATGCTCTACTCTGGAGAATAGGATCATGAGTGATGGTAACGACAAGAAGATGTTGTACGGTTTGATCCTATCTTTGTTTGGTGTGATCGTTGCAGTTCTGCTAGCAGTTGTGTTCAAGAACAAGTGACTGATGACTAGGAGGCCACACTCTTGACAGTTTGGTTCTTTTAGGGTTCTGTTTGGTAGTGTGACTGATGAACTGTGTGGCTTGGGTCTACTGACCATTTATCAAAGTCTCCTAGGCTTTTGTTTTGTGAAAATGTAGTAATGATGAATCTTGGTACTTTGCCTTGGCTTGGGTTCTAGTTGGGTTGTGTCCAAGAACTGGTGACTGATGTTTAAGTATGATGCATGCCATATGAACTTGTTATTTGGTGAACTGCTTGTTTCGTGGATGATGAATGGCATATGACATGTGTGAATAATAACATGGCCTGAATCTCTTTACTGATACAATACATTCATGAATCTCATTACCAATACAATAAATCATGATCATTGGTAGTGTTGACAGCAGTTAGTACGTTAATTTATGAACCACAAGTGTACGGATCAGTTATAGCTCTTCCCTTAGAGTATCCCCCAAGGTTTATCAATCTGTGGAACAAGTGGATTTGCACGCTTAACTAAACACTAATCTATGTAACCGAAGGTTCTTTATATATGATAAAATTGATCTAACGAAAAAACTACTGACTTAGATTAAACCGAACAGAGAGTATGGATGTAAATAAGATAAATAAAATGCTTGTCCTAGGGATGTAGGATCACTTGTAGATGTAATCGTCATGTATGAAAGAACTAGATCTAAGTGTTATCGTGAGTGGATGTGAACTATGCCTAACACTTTCCCTCTGGCACATTGTCACGATACGAGGGTACTCAAATATTGCATGATAAGAACACAGCTTGATGATCATTTTAGGTAAGAAAATAAGCAAGATCTAAGTATTATCATTAGTGGATGTGAACTATGCCTAACACTTTCCCTCTCGCACGTTGTCATGACACGAGGGTACTCAAATATTGAATGATAAGAACACGGCTTGATGATCATTTTAGGTAAGCAAATAAGCAACCCAAAGTAGCATTGGCCAGTCATTACATGAAGGAGCACCATCAAGATATGATAAATAATAAACAGATCTTAAAAAAGAGGTTCAGCGATTACAAATCAATATCTCCATACAACCCCGAGGACAAACAAAGACTTTACCCTATGATCTTACACATGTTGATAGAATTTTGGGTAAAGATTGCCCTGTAGATCAACTGGACCGAAGGGGACGACGAACGGGGGCAGAAAAGCCCCAGGCCAATCGGCCTGGGAGGTTCCTTTCTCCTCACGTGCTTCGCTTTGCGTGACTTTTTGTAGATCCAATCTTCTCTCCGTTTTTTCTCCTTGTGGCGGCGGTGGATGGTGTTTGCATGGTGTTTTCTTCTCTCTATCCAACTCTTCCTCCTTGTAGTCTATGAGGGGGTATTTATAGTCTCCCATAGTCGGCGGCTCTAGGTCAATGTTGGTGAAAAAAATCCTTGAGATCATCGTAGACTTCACGCTGAAGAAATGGGAGGTCGACCGGGCCCTAGAATGGGCCAGGCCGATTGGCCCCAAGGGTCCCAGGCCGATCGGCCTGAGCCCTTCCTGGCCCTTATGGTCCTCTCCTTCCTCGTGCTGGCTTCCCTCGATGACTCATATCCAAATATCCATTAAGATTTTTATGCAACCCCCTTGATTATGTTGTATTTCCTGCCATAATGCAATATACTCAAAAATACAACATATATGCAATAACGGGGTTATTTCAGGTGTCACGTGGTGGGTTAGTATAAGATTAAGCATGAAAACACTAGTTAAATGGCACTAAAAAATATGTCAATAACGAGCGTCAATAGGTAGCAGCAGGATCATGACAAATTACATGGAATACAACTTAACACAAATTGACAACAGTAGGATCATGATCATTGCTAGTAGAGCCGTATTGATGAAGGACATTAGGATCCTCTCTTGGTAACATGCGGCGCCGTATTGCTAGGCGCCTCTTCAACTCCCATTCTATTGCCATTGTATGCCATCATTGGCTCTTCCCTTGACTTGAAACTCTGGTAGCTAGCATGGCTAAACCTAGAAACTTGAGCTTGGCAAATGTTCCAATCATCGTATACACCGGGTTTCCTTTCCTTAAACATCATGTATCACTTCATCTCTACATGTTAACATTGCATTAGTTAGTGAGACAAGAGGACATTGAAAGTAAATAAAGGTGAAGCACATTAAATAATAAGAGCACAAAGCAACATCACAGCACAACAAATGCTTCAAATTTTAAACCACCACATCACAACATACCAATTGTTTGAGTTTGCAACCAGGAATACTATCCTAGGCATACCATCTAGTATGCATTATCCACAACCAGATAATCCTAATTTATAGAAGATGCAACTGTTTCAGTGTTCAAGGCTATGGTGGAACCGCCCAAATTAAACCGGCTTAAGTGTGCTAACCATCATCTTAATGGTTAATCCGGTCATACACACTTAAAACGGTGTAAACCAACAGTCCGTTGGGTCAAGCCCGATTAAACCAATGAATATCTCGATCGAAACAACATGCAACAAGTCTCACACAAAGGTAAGTGCAGATGATACAACATGGTATTTCAGATTACAAACATAGAGTTCATAATTAATTTACAAATTGAGTTCGAATTCTTAAAAGATTACAAGCCGGAGTTCTTGAAATAAAATACAACGGAAGTCTAAACGATAAAGCGAGAATAAAGATACATGATGACATGAGTAACCCACCACATGTCATCCAACACAAGACCACCTCAAGGCGAGGCCGGAGACCACTCAACCAACCACCCTTCAGGTAAAGAATAGCCATCCCAAGGTTGACCGGCAACTAACTCTAACATTTCATCACTAGTACCTGAAAGTAACAACAAAGCAATGCTGAGTATACTGATACTCAGCAAAACTTACCTGACTATGGTATATACTTAGCCGACTCTTAGCATGAAATGTTTGTGGCTAAGGGGTTTGTTTTCCAAAAAGCAACTAAGAGTGGATCCTTATTTTCAAGTTTTAGCATCCAATTTAAGGTTGAGCTAACCATTCTAAGTGAGCAACATTTTCAAAACTTTTCAGTGTGGAAAAATAATTGTTAGATAATAACATCAACATTATTTCACATTTATTTTCATTCCACTTCTTACTACGATGTGACATGGTGATCAAGGTTATCTTAACTGAGAGTGGCAGCGAATCGATTCGATTTATAACTTTGCAAGGCGGACCTATACACACGACATATGCATGCCCCGTCTAGCCGACATGGCAAACGGTCCCCTTAGAGAACAATGACAGTGCGAACTCCTACGACCCTCGAGTGCTAATCCCCACCAGTACCTCCCCGGGCCTATCGTGAGTTACTGACTAGCACACGAATAGGAAATAGGACCAACTCAATCTGCAATCGCGCCCTAAGGTACTAGGTTTTATTAGTTTCAACTACCTCTTACTTCTAGCATGTGTATAGTAATGTTCAAACTCGATCAGCAAAGCCACAACGAACGGACCTTAATCGACACAAGCGGAGCGCAAACACAATACTAACTTCAACTTTATTTTCTGTCTCCACCCGATCTCCAACTTTTTCTTTCATCAGTGATTCATTCTCAAGTAACTTGCCATAAATATTGAAAGGTCCTATGTCTCGCGAGCAACCGGCCATCACTCGACTTCTACCGTTCTTAATTAAGCATGGCATTTCTATTGACCTACACATACTAGTATTTTAAACTTGGGAGTCCTAGGGATCATGCAACTAAGGTTTCATTCAACTCCTTGGAACTTAATGCATAAAAGTAAACACGTATTTAAAATAATTGCATAGTTTGAAATTATGGGTTATGCTCCGGGGCTTGCCTTCCAAACTAGCCTTGGGCTCTTCTAAACTTTGGTTAAGGTCTTGAGATGCTTCAACTAGAGAGGCTTCACGCTGCTCACTCTCGGACGTGGCGATCAATTCATAAAGACCGTCGACTAGCAGGTTATCTACATGAAAGTGCATATGTATGAGTTGATTGAAAGGTGATGACACATGCATGAAGTCAATTTTAGAGAGTGCAGCAATTCAATCAAACAACATTTAAAGATCAAGAAGAGTATACAAGTATATCACTATCTACACAAGGAAACACTAGAGTTTTCATATAAGACATAACATTAGCCAATAATATTTCAGTAACTTTGGTTGCAACATGGCATGAATACCAGAGCCTAAATAAGTGATTTAGCATGTCATAATGGTAACAAGATCTAGGTAAAACATGCTTATGAGCAAACTATAGCATTAACATACTAGAGGTCAAATAAGTGACACATACAAGCAACCATATAGATTCTGTTAGCAAATTTTCCAGGGATGAACATGCTACTGATAAAGAGCGTACAAATAATTTATGAGCTCCCAATTTCAATAGCAATTATTTTCAATAATTTAAACTATCTTATAACAAGAATAATTATTTAGGCAGCATTCTATGTTATACGAACATAAATCATTTACAAGAGCTTACTAAACACGCAAAAACATTACTGTAAAAGTTCGGCATGATTGAACTTCCACAGAGTTTATTAAAAATCAAACATTGCAAAATTGCAGATATGAAGAATAATTTATATCTCAAGTTATATAAACAATTTGGTTCTACAAACTTCCCAGAACACTTTTCAACATAGGAACATATTAATGTGAATTTATCAGAATTTTATGAGCACGAGAACTATTTATTCCACAATGAGAAGATTAAACAACATGCATTATGGATAAGCAAAAAAAAACACATATTCCACAAGAACAAGTATTTTTACTAGGTAGATATGAGCATCAAGAAGCTAACAAAATTTATTTGGTATTTTTACCATTTTCCTATGATTTTATACGGATTTCCCAATTTCAGCCATTTCAACTAAAGTTAAACCCGAAAAAGGAAAAATGCTTTTGCAAGAAAGCCCTCCGAAACAACTTCTCCCAACATATCCACCCTTCCTTTTACGAACCAGTACCTGACTCTTACACTTAATCCCCTTGACAAACTTCCACCTCACACTTAAACCTAGAACTTTTACTCGTAATCCCCTAGACTTTCTATCTGTTCGCAACTCAGCCCCCGGCCTTGTTCTACGTCAGGACAGAACTCGGCTGGCAGCGGCGGCGCATTGGCGCCGGCGCGGTGGCGCAGTTTTCCACCCCCATGACTCCCCTGGAGCCTTGCCCAAGACCTGGTGCACGTTTCCCCCCTCTTTTCTCCCTGAAACTCTAACCCTACCCTAGACCTTGCCTAGCGTCGGCACATGGCTGGCGGCAGCTCGAAATCGAGCGCAGAAACTAGCCTATCCCCTCTAGAACGCGGGAGCATCACGACCATGAGCTCACCACAGGTCGATTTTGGTTGTTGGTTGGAAGAGAAGGGGCCAGGAAGGGGGCATCGATGGTGGGGGTGGAGCTCGGGCAGGTGGCGGCAATGGCGGCACTGAAGCTTTAGTTCCCGGCGAGTTAGGCCATGGCGCAGGGCAACAAGTGGTGGAGGAGAGAGCTAGGAAGGTTGCTAGGTGGAGGAGGTGGCGGTGTGGAAAATGGTGGAGTGGAGTGGTCGAACTTGGCCGGCGCAGGCGGGCATGTTCCGTTTGTGCTTGCTCGGGTGGTTCTGGCACTTGGCCGCGGTGTGGGAGTGAAAGGGTGGGTGAGAGCAAGACCTGCAGCTTGAGGGGAAAGATAAGGCCGTGAGCGTCGTCAGTGGTCTTTGGTTCCCTGGCAAGCAGTGGCGCATCGCAGTTGAGCAGAAGGGAGCCAGGCGCGGCAGTGGCGACAGGCGAGCGCAGGCAACGGCGTGGCATGGCGTGGCGTCAGCTGCATGGTGCGGCAGAGTGGTTGGCAACGGGATGACGACGTACGGTGTGCGCACGAGTGCTAACGAGTGCACGTGTGTTGACCGAGGCTGGGTGATGGAACAAGCGGCGACATGGTGAGGTGGGGGCTCGTCCCTGCCATTTGTGGTAGAGAAATGGTATGGGAGGAGGGAGAAGAAGGTGACTAGTGGGCCCGGGCTATTTTTCTGGAAATAAATTTCCCCCTTCAAAAGAGCAAGGTACAACTGGCCAAAAGTTCCCTAAAAATATCCATTGGAAAGATAAAATCACCAAGAATGCAAAGGAGCTATAACCAACTGCAAAGCTAAAAAAGATTGCTCAGAATTTGAAAAGTAAAATAGTTAAAATTGAAACTTTATAGAATTATTAACACTAGCAAATATCATCCAAAAATTATGGAAAATTTTGTAAATTCATCATTTTGCATCTAGTATTTAATTAAAATAAAAGGAGCCACAATTATATTGCAGAAACTTATGTTACTTTATATTGTTGCATTTGAACAATAAACAATAATAGAACGGTTTTAAGCGATTGCAATGCCATGATGCTCACATTTATGGAGATGATTAAGTCTAACTACACCAACATCAGTTACAAAGCAGCCAAATGGCTCAAATAGTTAGGTTGTTAGATGTTATCCAAAAAGTTGTTAACTGTTGGAACTCTTAGATCAGGTTGGCATGCCATGCTTGCTCAAGTGACAAGCTAGCCAGAGGTCCCTCTCTTCGTTGTCCATGTCGATGAAGCCTAGGGCAGACCACTTGTGCTCCATTAGGTGATCCAAACAGAACATTAGCTGCACTTTGCAGAAGTTGGAGCACCCCATGTTGGCCTTCATGATCCCAGGTGTTCCTTCTACATGAATGGAAGAGGTGACAGCTCCAGCAAAGCCCCAAATAGCATCAGTTAAGCCTTGCATTGACACTCCTTCTTCTTCTGCGGTGACCCTCTTCCTCTTGCCCAAAGTTTGTCCATCACTCTTGCCCTTACAGTCAGAACCTTCCGCGGTGGCTTTAGTAGGAACATGAGCATTTGCATCAACATCGATTGTCTCTACATCAGTAGGGTCCCCTGGAGGTTCATTGGACCCTATGGCAAACCTCCGAGTAGCCACTCCACCACTAAAAATGGCCTGCATCTGAGGGTAGTTCACCAGAGGTATGTTCAGGAACTCATCATCTTTGGGGTGGTCCTGCTGTAATCAGCGCAGGTGTGTTCGTACCCCCTCGAGTGGTCGCCGAGCGAGCGTAGATTCAATATGTTGATTTTTTATGTTTACATTCTCAAAAGAAAGGTAAGCGACAAAGCTTTTTCAACTATTTGAAATTCACGATTTAATCATGAAATGTGCTACTTATAATGCCAGGATTGCTAAAAGGAAAATTTGGGAAATGGAACCCATTGTATGGGAAATACTTTAAGAAGTTATGCGGGGACATCCTGTATTGTTCAACAGAGCACCTACCCTGCATAGATTAGGCAGGTACATGATAATCAAGAATCAGAACTAGTAAACTATAAACATGATGACCATAGCAGAAGGCAGTAAACTGAGAAACAGTACATCAAGAAACAATACCTTAACATGGCCTGAGTAGTGTTCTGGTGCAAGGGTAATCATGAAAAGTTCTTCATCCTAGTTAGCACCACTCAGATCCTTAAGCCTGCAGATCTTGACCCATCTGGCATGCCACTTATAGAGGTGATTGTACACCTGAGAGCCACTGACCTCCATGCCCGCCCACTCCGACAGTTCCGGGCAACTCGGTTCATATGCAAATCCTTGAACCCCCTTATTAGTCTTAACCCCTTCCCCAACAAGTTTTGTGAACCGTCGTAGCACAAAACTAGACATGACACTTGTCCAGTTTAGTCTGACATGTGCACCATTGGCAGGAGCTTGATTAACCTAGTTAGGACCCTGAACCCCTTGCACTTCATCACCCATTTCAGCCATTGCCTACTAACACATTGCATAACATATTCAACAAAATGATAATAGAGCATTGCATTCATCAAACATCATTCTAGTAGTAAGTAGAATATCATTGCATTCAGTACCAAATAGAAATCATGAACACAAACATCATTCTAGTAGTAAGTAGAATATCATTGCATTCAGTACCAAATAGAAATCATGATAGGGTTCAGATTCATACAAGAAATAACAACATAAGAGTACTAATTATTCAACAGCACATAACAACACAATCTACATGAAATGAGAACACACAACAACACTCTAAATTCTAGTTCCTAGCACCTTGCCTATTTTGCCACATTTGTTCTGCCCAGGTGTCCCTCTTAGCTGCCCAGGTTCCATTATCCATGGCAACGTCATTGGGTACTGTCTCAGCAGATGGATTTGCATTCCATTGTTGTTCAGTTGGAACTAAGTAGTCATGTCCATGTCTAAGTATCCAGTTGTGGAGGATACAGTAGGCAAGAACAAGCTTCACTTGGATCCTGTATGGGTGGAAAGGCTTGTTGTACAGTATCCTGAATATATTTTTAAGTTCTCCAAAAGCTCTCTCCACTGTCACCCTTAGGGATGAATGCCTTAAGTTGAATAGCTCCCTTGCATTCTGTGGCCTTCTACTCCCATACTCCCTAAGGTGGTATCTTGTGCCTTTGTATGATGGAAGGAAGCCTGGTCTCACTGCATACCCAGCATCTACCAGGTAAAACTTGCCTAAGATGATACAATGGATAGAATCAGTATACATGAACAGGCTGCATGTCCTAAGGTTTTGTGGTTAGGCTATTACCTTGTGGAACTTTCAAACACATTTGGAGGGCATCAGATAGAATTAATGCATCATGAGCTGATCCCTCCCATCCAGCTAGGACATAGGTAAACTTGAGGTTAAAGTCCACAACTGCCACCACATTCTGGGTGGTGGTGTGCTTCCTTCCTAAGAATGCAGCTCTATCTTTGGTAGGCGCTCTAGCTAGCACATGGGTTCCATCAATTGCTCACACACAGTCCTACAACATCATCCAGAGGATATAGTTACTAATCATTCTAAGATGTTAGGCTTGTGAATGATGGACACAAATTATTGCCAAACCTTGAAGTAGGGATTCCATCTGCAACTATTTTGGATTTTGGCTGGGACTACTGAAGATGGAGGAATGATCATCTCTCCTCTAGGCTCCCCCACTGCATATAGGACTTCTTGGAAATACCTACTGATGGTTTCAACAGACCTTAAGAATGGAACTTGGATGCACCTAAACCTTTGGTTGTGACCTACAACATGAAGGAACATTGCAACCTGCTCCTCAATGTTAATGTGGATGCTATCCTTGAGCAAACCCCTAGTGCAGAAAAGATCACACAACTTGAAAAATGGGGCTCCTTTCATCCGAAGTTGGTTCACACATTGGGTATCAGTGGAGTTGTATATGTAGGCAAGATTCTTTTGTCTTTGTTCATCTCTCTCTAGCATAGGAACAAAGGGGATATCAAGCCTGGCAAGTGCACGGTGATGAAACCTAGTCATGAACCATACACTGATGATAGAAACTAGTGCTACACCCCTAACAATCAGCTGGCGGTGCCTAGTAGCAAGTTCATCATCCATGTCTATAACAAGAGGACAACAAGATTAATTAATACCAGTGCAAAACTAAACATTTTGATCGACCAACCTAATATCTTGTCACAAACAACATCGACAACACAAGATACGAGAGCATAACATACAGATCTAGTTGCAAACATCAACACCAACAAAGATTATTCGATGAATCCGACTACATCCTATCGCAAACATCAATGTCTATTCAAGCTTTTTGCGAAATCAACCCGGATGTGGCCGCAAACAACTCATACAACAAGAAAACACCAGATCCTGGTCCTCTACTCTACCAAAAAGAATCCTAGAACTAAGAACATGCGAGACAATGAACAAAAGAGGGGGGACGGGAGCGGAGCATAGAGGTTTGGGGGCCAATCAACACGATTGGATACTTGCGGATGTCGAGAGGGAGCCGAAGGCCTCCTCTGATGGTCTTCCAACAACGATAATGGTGCGGAGCGAGAAAGAGAGCGGGAGCAGGAGGGCGAGCGAGGGAAAGAAGCAACAGGCGGCAACGCGAATGGGACTGTGCAGCGGTAACCCTAGCGGGGGCTCCTGGTTTTGTTCGTTGCGCAAGCTAGGTCGGCGGGTGGCCGAACCGGGCCCACGAAGGTGGCGCTGCAAGCCTGCATAGTTAGGAACGTGGGTGGACTTCGTGTCCTCAAATGCATGCCGCACCTAGCGTTTTGCACAGCCCAAACCTACATAAGACCCCTATGAACCCTACCAAACACTGGTGGGCTGCATTCCACAAGTCTGGGTAGGGGCTATGCCGCCTACCAATCACAGCCATACAATATGCCTCCTGTTGCTGTTGGATGGTTGGATGCTCAGAGCCTCGGAGGGACGCTACGGGCTGCGGCTGGGGATATGGTAGGGCCCACGTGTCTAGCGAGATAGCAAGACAGTCATCAGTGCGTGCACCCTTTTGGGGGGTACGACGGATTCGCTCGCCTTGCTACGCGGGCCCCTTCCACGTGGGCCAGCTACGCGGCGTTCCCTGCCGTGCACACAACGCGGCATCATGTGTGCTTCTTCTTTTGCTTCTGCATGCCGTACCATCGATCTGCGGATACCGAGGCCAGATACGAATACGAGGTGGAGTACCGAGGCAACGAGACGGAGAGAAATGCGTCGAATTGACGAGGGGGAATCCGTAGAAATTCGCTGTGGCCGCAAGTATATCAAGCTTGTTGCGTGCCAGATCCAATTCCTAGATTATTTTCTATCATTTTCAACAAAAAAAATGCGGGTTAGTAATAACGGGTGTGAAATTTTTGCATGGAGCATGTGTGCGGTCAAGGGTATGGAAATATACGATGAATAAAAAATTCCAGTCTCCAATCGTGTCTTTTATCTCCTCTTTTATTTTTAGTTTTTAAATGCATCCTCCTTTTCTTTTTTTTCTGCTCGCATAAAATTTTGTCCGTCCTCAAACTTTGCATGACCATACATCATTGCGCTATCTATATTTTTGGTTGAATTTTTCGTGCACTGATTGATGTGTTTCTTGATGGTGGAGTACCGAGAGCACCTCAAGGTGCTGGAGCACACCTGAAACGTTCTCGCCAAGACCGCGGGAATAGGAGCGCTTAAGCCCACGCCGAGCCACCGATCGCACCCGTTCCGACCCGTAGCAGCAGTAGGAGAGCCCCGCGCCATCGCCAAGCCACCCACCACAGCTGAGCACCGAAATGCTTGCCTGCCGTTGTCCTTCCTCTCCCTCCCTTGCTAGATTGGAATCACGAAATTCACGATCCTCGACACAATTTGATCGATTCATGGATAAACTGATAAAGGATGCGAGGAGGCGGTTAAGAAGCTCAAGCCGCTAGGAGCTCATGATGGAAGAGAAACTGCAGGTGTGGCCTTGTATTTAGGACTCGATGGATCGGATGAACAACGTTGTTACTCTCCTCTTTGGTACTCTCTACGTTCCAATCTGTAGGTCATTTTAGCTTTTCTAGGTTCATAAGTGTTTGTGTGCATTTAGATATACACTATGTCTAGATGCATACAAACACATATGAATCTAGTAACATGCTTGACAAAGGAACCAAGAGAGGTTTCAATTCACTTGTAGGAGCCTGGATAATATGGAAGGAAAGGAATGATATTGTGTTTAATGGTGCCTCGCCCAGGATGGAGTGGGTGCTTCTCCTTGCATAGGAAGAAGCCGTTCTCTGGAGGCTAGCAGGCACCAAAGGCACTAGTGATCTAGTCGCTGCTCGACCTGGGGGTTAGCAGTGTCCGTTGGTGAGGGGTGGTCGACCTTTAAATTTTTAGCGGACGCTTATGTAACCTAGCACCTATGATGTTTGTAGTGTTGGTGTGTGTGGTGTTGTATGGCTATATAAGCCTCTTATCTCCTTTCTTAATGCAATGATACGCAGCTCTCCTGTGTATTCCAGAAAAAAAACATATGAATCTAGAAAAGTCAAAACCACCTACAATTTGGGATGGAGGGAGTGGATGACAACTGATACTTGGGGAAATTAAATCAAAGAAAGAAAAATGAAAAAGTACAAGATACTCCTAGCGTGTCCCACTTATCATAGGAAAATACCACTTATCATAGAAAATTAGGGGCTTAGAATTGGAGATTATTGCTGGAGTTGGAAGTACTTAAAAAAAGTAAGGTCCTTAGAAAACAGAGGCAATCCTCATTTAGCATTTGGAAGGTTATTGTTGAAGTTGCTTAGGTCCAATGGAGCCCAATTAACCAAGGAGTTTTGCTATTTATCTGTCAACATATTTTCAACAAAATCTGTCAAATTTTGGTGCATTGGATGTTCTTTAAGATCCGTGCAGTCACAGCCTGGTTTCATCTCCCTCCCGGCGGGTGCGTTAAGCCGTTTAGGGGTCTCAATCCGCACTCTGGCACCCGTGAGACGAACGAATTTTTCGGATGGCACGCCGTTTCCGCTTCTGGTCATTTCATCACCCCGTTAATCTTTCCTTTCGAATTGCACGTCATTTCTTCATTTTCTCTCCCCGTTTTTCTCCTTTTTATTTATGTCTCACAAAATATCCAGTTCAGTCCCCAATCAGCACAGGCATGTTCGAGTTTCTCGCCGGTCAATGGCGCTTGCGCTTTCGTGTTCCCCTCCGGCCGCGACATTTGTGTACCCCACCGGCCGTGGGCGCCGCTCCTCTCCCCGTCTCTGTCCAATGAGAGGTTAAATTGACAGTTGATTTGTACGATTTTCCCAGGATTTTTTGGTTTGTTTTGATCTTTTCTTCTTTATTTTGTTGTCTGCAGTTCGTTCTTGCGATTTGGGGTTAGTCCGGCTATGGAATCCGGCGAGGACGGCGACTGTAGCGGCGGGCAGTGACGCTTGATTTGTATCTAGGTACATCAGATGTCGATTTCACTTCACGACGTATTCGATCTGTCCGGGGCGGCCAGGGAACCTTGGAGCAAGGAGGCAATGGCTATGCGCCCACACACTTCTGCTGCTATCTTTCTGCCCAGTTTGTAGTCGCCGCGTCCTTCTCGTGCTCTTGGATGTGTTGTTTCCTGCAGGAGCCTCTTGCTTGGTGCATTGCGTTTATGTTGCACGAATTTTTGTGTCTGCTTAATAATATAAGTACTACTTCACAGTTGTTATGTAGCCTAGCTCTCTTGATCTACTTGCTTGAGATGATTTTTCCCCCTCGAAATGCATGCCATATCTTGTTCAGTTGCATTTAGGTGGTGGTCGCATGGTTGCTTAGTCTCTGTAGTTCTGTTTGTATCTTGCTGAAACGAAAATCCTAAAATGGATGATGCCTCGTTTTTTTAATCTAAATTTGCATGCCCTGTTTTTTTACAATTCCAACTAAACTTCTTTAAGGATAAACCATGCGAGCCTATCAATTTGCTCTACTACTATTGATAAATCCTGAGCTAGCTAGAACTCTTAATCTTTGGCATTAAGTAAATGTTGTTTCTCCCAAGATGCATGCCGGGCCTGTTCAATGTATGAAGGTTGCAGTGAACATTTTATCCTAAACTATATGCTCTTTTTTAATCTAATTGCATGTCTGTTCATTCCATTCCAGTTAACAATATGAAAAGTTTGCCATGTGTTTTTTGGCATGTCAATCATACAAGCAAGTCTTGCATCTCTTCAACTAATCCTATGTTTGTCTCTCTACCTTTTGGTGCTTTGTTGCTTTATTTGGCGATTGCCGTGTCCTTCCTACTCTCATCAATGAATTGAGTTAAGCTGTTGAATGAACAAACATTCAATATGTGTGTCCTTCCACGGTCTGATTTAAATGTGAACTGTGGTGTGGATGCATGGTGATATTTGTTTTGAGCGCAGTTCTGTGTTGATTATGCAAACCCTCCTCTATTTGGTCGAGTTGGAGGTGGGGTGGGGGGGGGGGGGGGGTCAGTAACTGTGTGCTTCCACCGTCCTCGATATGCTAAATGAACCATTCATCATTATTCTTGATTTGTTTGCAACCAAAATGGAACCCCTAATTTTTTGTTTATTATCTTCCATTTAGCTATGTCAATTTTGATTTGTTGTCAATTAGTCTTCCATTTTTCTGATTTTTTTGTGTTCATTATGTCATCTGTCAGCATTTGACTCAGCTCTTTCTATGTGCTGAATGTTTGATCCATGCCTACCTGCTGTAGAGAATGTTTAGCCTATGTTGCGGCCGTGATTTATTTTTGATCTCTTCCATTCAGTTTCAACAGCAAGCCGACAGCTGCTGCAGCTCTTATCATCGTTCTTTTATTTGCAAGTCGACAGTAGTAGCAGCAGCTTTTGCGTCCTTCAAGTTGACTTATCAGGTTCTCGGTTTGCCAATTTCGTTTTTAATTTGTGTAGTGTACCTATCATGCTAGTGTACATAATCTTGTCATGTAATATGTTCATTATTTTTTTATTTGAATATCTGTGGAGAACTTTCAGACCATTCTCTTAATTTTCAGATTACAAGGTGGCTATAGTGATTGTTTACCTTCGATAAATGCGTAATACCATTTCTTCTATTTGTATATTTCAGAAAAATCTATTTTTTGTCACAATTCACTTTGCAAACTCCTACCATTGTCTTAAAGATATGCATTCGTATATGATTTGTTTGGTCTTTTTAAATACTTATATCTTATATAGTTGCATATATTTAGTGTTGATTCCGTGGTTATTTTAATCCTACCACAAGTCGCTTTACTGTTATTTGTGTCTATTTTGTGAATTTCATGACTGTATGATTAAGCATATTAGGTTGTTCTTTTTTGCTTGAACTTTTGTGGGTATTCTGAAATAATAAAAGTTTTGACCTACAATTTGTTTGTGCTATCCATTTGCTTGAATATATTCTTTCAGTTTTTATTATCATGAGTGCCATGGGAATTATATAATCAAAGTATCAGTTCTGAACTTCTGATAAGTGTTCCATTTGTGTGAAATTCTATAAATTCTTATTTGAAGGTTGTATTATAATATCCTTTGAAATTGTATTATGTTTGAGATGGTAGTTGACTTGTGTGCCTTTATTTTGAGCTATCCTTCTAGTTATATTTTAATTATGTTCTAGTTATATAACAATTTGAAAAATCATTCCTAGCTTTTTGGTGTGATCTATTTTATATGTAACTCAATCCCATTTGTCAAATCATTCTAGATGATCCTGCTATTGGATGTTTGTATCCCATTTTTTTATATTGTTTAGTTGCATCCGATCCTATTCTTGTTCCTTAGTTCTGAGTGCTAGGGTCATTAGATGTGATTATTCCTCCATTTGTCCTGAGACTTCTGTGTTGCAAACTCGAATTCCAAGTGGTTTTCCTACTATTTGTGTGTCCTGCTATTAGGAGGAAGTTGTGTTGCAAAGCAAAATGAAGTATTTTTTTAGAGCAAAATGAAGTAAATTTTGGTTGAGCTGTTTGCATGCATAATTGTTACTCTATTGTTGACTTGTTCATTTGTTGTTTAATTAGTACAGTTTGTGAAATTTCATATTAGTTCATTGGATCAACTAATAGAAAACACACGTATGTTTTGTGGCTGCCTTTTGGAATATTGTGTAGACTTGTTGTGGTTTTCTCCATCGGTTTTCATTGTATTTGAGTGACTATGGATGTACGTTGTTGGTGGTAGCTTTTTGTTAGGCAAAAGAGTTCAATATGTGATGTTACTAATTTACTATAACACCTAAATCACAATGTTCTTTCAGTGGTACCACAAATTTATCTATTGTTGTTAGAAGGCTTGTGAAATTGTTGATTGGTGCTTGTGGCATGTATGTTGATAGTTGTGCATCGTTTGCATGCCATATGCTGTCTTGTCTCATCATTTTGCCAAAGCAATTGACTACAGCTCATTTGTGGAATGTTGAATGCTGTTTCTTGCATGTCTTCTGTTTTCATTTGAAATCTTGCATCTGTAGATAAGTACATGTTCACTGTATCCTCCAGTCGATCATGTCATGGCTGTTGTTGTTTTCCGGCTTATTTGGCCTAACTTGTATCTTTTATCTTGTCTTGTTGCAGCCGAATGATGTGATTTTCTCCTGCAATTATATTTGGAGTATAATTAAGATTTGTAATGCAGCTCAACTTTTGTATGCTTCATGGTTTATATAGGTCTAGTAGTCCAAGTTTGGCTCAGATTTTGTCTAAGCTTAAATCTGATGAGACTTCAGAAAGGAGAATTGGCATAATCGAAAGGCTATAGTTAGAGAACTGCACTGCAATTTGTGTTGGTGCCAAAACACTATTATCTGATTTGGGTTATTATTGGACCCGTTAAGTAATAATTAGCCTGTTAGTATAAACCTGACAGATTTGTGCTACCGAATCTGTCACTTTTTTATTTGCTGATGTGTCAAATTGTCGTTTGCCAAAAAGCTGACAGATTTGGATACAGCAAATCTGTCAACAGACAGCTAGATAGTTCCTTAACCAAGAGCTATCAGTTTAGCCGCGTCTTCTCTGTTTTGCTCCCCGCCATCAGTTTTTTCGATGCGATACCACTCCTAATTCCTAACCCATGGTGTGTGTGTTTTTCGAAACACATGGCGTTTTTTATCCGAGAAAACGTAGTGTCTAGTTTTTTTCAAGGCAAAGTTGGCGTTTTGTTCACAGGAGTAGCACATTGTTTTTCGGAATTCCTAAACATCACATTTTTATATATTTTTTGAGGGGGTATAACCCTTTATTCATCAACAGAGTTATTCCAGTCGATTTTTATATGTTAAATCCTTTTTCTCCTCCTAGGCATAGGCCCCATTTGTATCCGCTTATAAGCGGCTTATCGATGGAAATAAGCGAGAATCCCGCCAAACGTTTTACTTATTTCCACCGATTCTCATTTATGTGGTAAGCCACTTCAACGATTTGAACTACGAGAAGCGAAAAGCGAGAAGCAAGAAAATCTTCGCTTAGATTAATCCAAGCGTGGCTAGGAAAAGTACATACAAATAGGGCTATAAGCCCATGCAACCTGACGGCCCAATGAGCTGAACACGAAAGAGAGCAAATAGGGCTATAAGCCCATGCAACCTGACGGCCCAATGAGCTGAACACGAAAGAGAGGAGGGCTCTGGTGGAGGAGAGAGAGCATGCGACGACGCCATATTGACGCTATATTGGTTCCGTTTGTTTCCGCTTATAAGTGGCTTATCAGTGAAAATAAGTGAGAATTTCGTCAAACGTTTTGTTTATTTTTACCGATTCTCGCTTATGTAGTAAGCCGCTTCAGATACTTAACTTTAAGAAGCGAAAAGTGACGTAGAAGCGAAAAGTGAGAAGTGAGAAAAATTCACTTAGATTGGCTGGAAAAAGCCTATCCGAACAGCACCGTTGGTCTCGTGGCCGCCGCTCTGGTAGAGGAGAGAATGCAAGCAACATGGCGTGACCGCGTGAGGCGTGACGTCCACGAGCGTAGAACCAAACGCAGCACCTGTTTCACAAAAAAAAAAAACGCAGCTCCTCCACCAAAAAAGGAGAAAGAAACAGAGAGCCCGAAATCGTTCGAACTCTCCCAGCTCCACACGCCTCCGCCCGCACTCCCCGTCGCCGCCTCCCATGCAGTCGGCTCCCCTCCGCCTCGCCGTCATCGGCGCTGGCGCGGCCGGACTAGCCGCCGCCCGCGAGCTCCGCCGCGAGGGCCACGCGCCCGTCGTCTTCGAGCGCGCAGCCGCCGTGGGGGGCACCTGGCTCTACGCGCCCCCGGCCACGTCCTCCGACCCGCTCGGCGCCGCCGCGACGCACTCCAGCCTCTACGCCTCGCTCCGCACCAACCTGCCCCGCGAGAGCATGGGCTTCCTCGACTTCCCCTTCTCCGCGGCGGCGCCCGGCTCCGCGGACCCCCGCAGGTTCCCCGGGCACGAGGAAGTGCTCCGGTACCTGGAGGCGTTCGCGCGGCGGTTCGATCTGCTCCGGCTCGTCCGGTTCGAGACGGAGGTGCTCAGGGTGCGGAGGGAGGGCCGCGGGAAGTGGGAGGTGACGTCGAGGAAGCTCGGGGACAAGGGGAGCGGCCAGGAGGAGGTGTACGACGCCGTCGTGGTCTGCAACGGGCACTACACGGAGCCGCGCATCGCCGTCATTCCAGGTAATTTCGTTGCTTCACAACTTGCGATCCTGTAACTAAAACTACTAATATGGGTTCTGGAATAAACTGCATTAGAAATATAGCGCACCTTTGGCGTGCCTTTAGGACCCATGACTTTTGGTCTGCGTTATGAATTTGGATTTGTATCTTGTTGTACAAAACAAAAAACTTCAGTGAAATTGTAATATTCAGCACAATGAAGATTTGAATATATTGTCATTCGGGTGAAGTCCCATATATTTTGTTCAGACAATTCAAATATCATTTATGAAGAATAGATTGTATGATATGAAAGATGCTTCAAAGCTTAAACACGTAAGGCGTACAACTCCACAACAGATTCAATAAGATGATTCTCATCTCTCGAACTGAAGTAAAAAATCATATACAATTACATCACCTTTCGTATTGGTAACTTATACAGTGTACATGATTTGAGGGAGCACATGCGGCAATAGCAGTAGCAAGACCTATGGTGAACACACACAGCATTTTGTGGTCAATTGGAGAGGCATTACACACGTTGGAGAAAAAAAATCAGAAATGAGAGACAATTCAGAAGTTTAGATAGCAGGAACTAAATTGTGTTTGTTGGCTTTATCATGGAAAGGCTAATAGCCTAATAGGTCCAACTGTGGTTCAACTGTTCAACTGCGGAAGTGAATTAGATAGAACATAATTTAAAGTATGCTGAATTGTAGGTCTGAAGAAGACTGGGAAGGCAGTAACTGTCCCCCATATTTATTTTCATTATCTTATAAGCCTTACGTAGATTGACTGATCATAGCAAATTGACAATTTGCATTAGCCAACAGCACACCTGTAAATAGAAACTTTTTAACTGTAGTGCCTGTGCTGAGTTCAATGACTAGAAATCTCGATACATTAGAGAACACTTATCCCCATACCAATTGTGAGTTGTGACACCTGTCAAAAAATATTTTACATATAAATGCTTCAAAAGCAGACTACCTATTTTAACTTGATTTGCTAAGTTATCTCTGTTCCTCTACGACTGAGTGCAATTGATATAGCAAATTTGGTTCCGGATAATCACAGGAGATACATGCCAATTTACCAGCTAGTGCTGATTTGATAATTTTTGGTATCAAATCTCTAGTAACATCCACAAGGATTGAGATACCCTCTGAGCCCTAGCATCCTGAAAGCATTTCATATTTTTCATGTTTGATAACGTGAAGGCTGCCCTGCTGGACAATAAATTAACAGCTGGATCATCCATGTTGATAGAAATCTGTAACAATTTACAACCATTGCAAATTTCAGATGGTTATTGCCTTCAGTAACCAATTCATACAGTTTTGAACTTTGGCAGGTGTAGATGCTTGGCCAGGGAAGCAGATGCATAGCCACAATTACCGTGTGCCGGAGCCATTCCTCGATCAAGTGTGTGTTTTCCTCTTGGTGATATATACTCCTCGCATGCATTTCCATGTGTAACGAAGACTATATGTTGCAATGACAGGTAGTGATCATAATTGGGGCTGCAGCAAGTGCAGATGACATTTCAAGAGACATTGCAAGCACTGCAAAAGAGGTTCATATTGCCGATAGATCAGCACCAGTTTGCACCTGTGTGAAGCAGCCTGGCTACGATAATCTGTGGCTTCATTCCATGGTAAACAGCCTTTTCTCCTGGTGAGTCAAGCAAGATATGGTAGCTTTTATCTGTTGGAGGAGCTGCCACAGTTAGTATCGTTAAAACCAATGCTCGAACTGCAGATTGACCGTGCAGAGGAGGATGGTAGTGTGGTGTTCCAGGATGGCAGTTCAATCAAAGCTGATGTCATCATGCACTGCACCGGGTATAGAGACTTTCAAGGGCCCTTCAATCCATTTCTTATGTTACAAATGTAAGCCATCATGTGCTACTTTGCCTGAAGCTGATTATGTGCTTCCTTCATTTATATGCTGGCTAGCTACTTGTATGACTTCCCATTCCTTGGAGATGATAGCACTATCACTGTGGATGACAACTGTGTCGATCCTCTATACAAGCATGTTTTCCCACCAGAAGTGGCTCCTCAACTGTCCTTCATTGGATTACCCTGGAAGGTCAGCTTTGCTGCAAATTGCTACTCGTCAGTTCAGATGCACTTGTAAGTTGCAGCTTTGCCTTGCTATGCTCTAAGATCTGAAACCTTCCAACCTCTGTTCCATCCAGGTTATTCCTTTTCCGCTGTTTGAACTCCAAAGTAAGTGGGTCGCAGGAGTTCTATCAGGACGGATAGTGCTTCCATCTAAAGAAGAAATGATGGAAGATGTGAAAGCTTTCTACTCAAAACTAGAAGCACGTGGATGGCCTAAGAGATACACTCATAACTTTTCAAACTACCAGGTATCCTAGAGATGCATGTCAATAGAAAACTCTGGACAACTCCCCGGGGTATTCAAGAAAAAAAAATTGTGACTTGGCTGCTGTACTGCTCTTCTGTTGATACATTTGAATTTTCGTTGATATCTTTGCTTTGCATGCAGTTTGAGTATGATGATTGGCTTGCTGAGCAATGCAGCCATCCACCAATTGAAGAATGGAGGAAGCGGATGTACGCTATTAACGGGATAAACAAGGCAATTCGTCCTGAGAGTTATCGCGATGAGTGGGATGATGACCATCTAGTGGCCGAAGCAAATGAAGATTTCAAGAAATATTTGTAGAATCTTTTTCATTCGATGTGCTTGAGACCGATCTGCACTGCAATAAGCATGATCAATATTTACCTGGTGTGCATATATTGGCCACACATCCGGGTTAGCATTTCATTGATCATTCGATGTATATTTCATTGATTCTTCATTGCAATAAGAATAACAGAGAAAACGATTTTGCAAGTGGAAGTGTGGTGTGGACATATGTGATATTACTAGTATTGCATAGCTATGATGAGCAAAATAATATATACTAAAAAAGTAGATGCACCAGCCGGGAATCGAACCCGGGTCTGTACCGTGGCAGGGTACTATTCTACCACTAGACCACTGGTGCTTTTGTGTTCTTACACTTTAATTAACAGAGTTCTAAAAATTATGGAAATAATCAAAATTGCAGCTACACAGCTTCCTTTGTCCTATGAACACGGGCAGTCGGGCATTATGTCAATGTCGTTTCCTGTCATCTACTCATCTCCGCTTATACGCACCACCAAAAGCTGCCTTCTTCATTCTGTAAAGGCCCTATGTTTTCCTTGGTGCTGCATGGTTTCATTTCGTGGCTCCTAACTGGGAGAATCGAGGTGCGAACTGTTGCAAGGACGGTGCTACGGACTTGAAAATGCCACTCATCAATCCAGCACAAAACTGCAATTACATTGAACACAAGATCAAATTTCTTGACTCCAATAGCACATATAGTCATATAAAGTATACACACGCTCTTCAGCCCTCAAATGTTGAAACGTGAAATGAATCAGATGTTGCGCTTGGACCGACAAAAATGTCCTGACGCAACCAAAGAAGATGTTCCGCTGATCCTACATCTCGACGCTGTCGTCCTCCATCGCGTAAATCCTCTCCGGCCGTCCCTCATCCTGCGCGCACGTCCGCCTCCGAATCCTCCGCAGCACGCCGTCCACGGCGAGGTCGACGGCGTCCTTCCCGGCCCCCCTCAGCTCGGCCGTGCTCCCGTGCCGCCGGTACAGCACCCTCGGCGCCATCTCCAGCACGCGCTTCCGCATCCTCCGCACCTCGGCCTCCGGCACGGCCTCGAGCGTCTCGGCGATCCTGACGCCGCCGAACACCACGGTCTCCTTGGGAATGTGCACCGAGAACTCGTCGTACCGCGCGGGGGGCAGGTGCCAACCGTACTGCCTCCGCGCCGCGAGGTCCTCGAAGAAGACGGGCACGCAGCCGGCGAGGATGGCGTCGAACGTGGACCGCCGCGTCGGCGTGTCCCCCGGCGGCTCCAGGCAGAACTTGGCCCCCAGCATGGCGCGCATGTACCGGCCGGGGTCGTGCGAGCACTTGCCGCCGGAGCAATCCACGACGGCGCACGCGTCGGTGCGGTTCGCGCACTCGGCGAGGATGGAGCCCCGGATGTTGGGCCGGGACGGGCGCGAGACGCCGCCGGCGAAGAGCATCAGCGTGCCGCGGCGGGACCGGCGCGCACGGGCGAGCCAGGCGCGCAGATGCGGGAGCGTCGCCGGGTGGAAGGACGTCGGGTGCGGGATCGCGTGCTCCTGCCACGGCCACATGCGGGACTCCACCGTCAGGAACGTGAAGTTGGCGAGCTCCGGCCGCCGCAGAAGCGACGTCGTGCCCCACAGCCTCGGCCCCTCGCCGGGGGACTGCGCGTAGTCCCACGCGGACCCCGATACCACCAGGAAATGGTCGTGCCCCTGGCGGCGCGACAGGATCCGCGGCTGGTCCCGCGCGAGGAACCCGGCGAGCTCCTCGCCGTGCCGGGCCGAGGCGTCGAGGAGCGCCGGGTCGAGCACGTACGGCAGCGCGTCGAGCGCCGCGTAGTAGGTCACGAACACGGCGTCGGCGCGGGCCGGGTCGTCGGCGAGGCAGTCCCGCTCCAGGATGCGGCGGTGGAAGAAGGGCTCCAGGAGCCGCGCGTCGGTGCGGTACCAGGAGCGGCTGCGCGGGTGCGTGCGCGGGCCGAGGCCGTGGTTGGCGAGCGACTCGCAGGGCGGGGCCGAGGTGGCCGCCGCGGACGCGTCGGCGAGCGGGAAGGCGTCAGCGCCGCAGTGGCGGAGGAGGTCGGCGTTGAAGCGAGGGGGAAGGTGGCGGATGTAGATCCGGCGGCCCGCACAGGGGTCCGCCCCGTCGGCGCCGGCGCGGGGGGCGGCGGCGACGTTGAGGAAGAGGAGGAAGAGGAAGAGGGGATTGGCCATTTTGGGGAGTGGCCGACCGAGGGAGGGAGTGGGAAGGTGGTCGTGTAACTGAAACGACCGGTTTGTGGATGGGTGGTGCAGATTTCACCGCTGCTGTTAAAAGCAGTTAATTTTTGTACATGTGAAAAAAAGATCCTATAGCCCCCCCTCAATCCAATCCAATCAGCCCACGGCCCACTTCGCACAAGCTCCATTTTTGCGCCACCTTCTTCGACCTCGGGACGCCTGTTTCTTCCTCGCAAGCCAACATTTTACACCGCGATCTTTCTAGCCTATGAAATCGGCTTTGATGGCCAAGTGATCGACGGCGGCATCGGCTGTGGCGCTGGCTACGGTTATCGGACGGGGGAGACGGCGCAAAGGGAGCTTGGACGAGAGAGGCGAGGGAGAAGAAATCGCATCCATTAGCCGGGGCTGGCTGTGCACGAATCTTAAGCCTTCGAGCCTTTCGCTGATGGGCCCGCACCCACGCAGGAGTGAGTAGTTCAGTGATCTAGCCCAACTCACTCAATCCCAGCCAAACGACGGACGATGAGCCAGTAACTACTTTTAGGCCCAAATATAGATGTGGGCGGGCACTCAAATTATAGCCCGATAAATATGGCAGCCCATATTTAAGTCGTTTACCAGAGCAGTTCAGGGCTCAAGTTCAGGAAACAACAGGAAATGTTAACATTGAAAATTTGACCTGATTTTTTTATGTGCGATTTAAATAGATATACATTTTCACAAATAAATTGTCCAAGGTGAATTATTGCCGATGTCTCTTCCCACGAGTCATGATGGAGAAAATGCCAATTCAAATGGAATGGCTCCAACCTGATGTTACTGTCGAAAGTCGAAATCCCTTTATTTTCGTCTGTTAAAGAGTATTCTTCAGTCTTCCGGCATCCGTGCCAATAGCTTAGCCATCACAGCTGGTGCGGCGGGTAGGATGGGACATGCTGGCCGCCTGGCTCCGGCCGTATCGTAGCTGCAGACTGCAGATTGCGCCATGGTCCAGTGATCATATGCGGAAGCGTGTAGCAGCGATGTAGCATGCGAGCCGTTGATCTGGCTACACGTCGGATTTTATGACTGGGATCTGGGAATAGGACTCGTCCAGTACTGTCTGAAGCACATGATCGATACAAAGCTCTGCTACCGATCCAACGCTGCGCTGATGATCCTGTCCAATCCAACCTCCGCCGTTGCGCGGCGCAATTGGCTAATCAAACCACTACCGGAAGACATGAATTCCACGCAGCGGCCCGTTTGGCACGTTACTGAAGGCATTTTAAATGGACGCATATTTGGTGTTGAGTGGCGCCAATGTATAAGCTCAGCCTTTTGTAATTTTTATGTGTTCCTTATCACACACTTCCAACGGGAGCTAGAATTTCTTATTAAGAGCAGCTGATGCGTGTTTGTGGATATAGCGCAAACAATGGAAACTATAAAAACTTCACATGGAACTACCATGGCAATAACACCATGTGACGTGCATGCAGGAAAACTAGTCGTGCATACATGCATGAACAGATTTACATATGTAAATGTAGTTTTCATAATAATCAACTAATAATGGCTGTATTATCCATCCATATAGAACTAGATATTGTTGTGGTACAGTCAAGATTATAATTCTTGAGCTTATAACAGACCTGTATGATTTTTTTTCAGTTTATGACCGGAGGAAACAGATAGGATTATAGGAAGATGGGCCGTAAACTAGGCGGCCTACTAAACAACCATACACACATGCATGCATCCTCCTACCGTCGTGTGAGGCCCAACGTGCAAAATATGCTATGTAGTGGTCAAAAATTAAAGGTGCTGGATGGCAAGCTCAACGTCAATTTTCTCCATATTCATGGAACTTCGATATTCACGTGCATCATAGTTTTCTTTAAATTCAGACATACTCCCTGGCTAGCCTGTGGGGCCGTTTGGATTCAAGTGCTAATGGGAGAAAAAGTTAAAATTTAGCACCTTTATGCATTAGCCCATCCAAATTGGAGGGCTAATTTTTAGCCCACTCTCAAAAAGTGTAAAAAGTATTAGCTGGTGGGAAGGAGTTAATGGGTGCTAATGGCTTGTGAAAAGAACTAAAAAGGGAGAGAGAAAAGGGGAGGTGAGAAGATAAAGGGATAAAAATGATTTTTCATTTTTTTATCTATTAGCCGTATCTTCAAAATGTTAAACTTTAAATGGATTAAACTTTAGCAAAACTCTAACCATAGCAGATCCAAACAAGTCATACATCCACGGTAGGTTGGTCTTGCGTTCGTATGCTGCGACTGCGACCGCTAGCAGCAACAACTGCGCTTGCAAAAGCTGCATCCCCCTTCTCGGCGCGCCGATACATGTTACGTACGCAACAGGACGAGGAGTCCAGTCACGTCCAGCTCGACATGCCTGCAACTCAAGCCTGCAATCATGCGGGGACGTGCAGCTAGCAGCACGCGAGCACGACGGCGATCTGGCGGCACGTCAGACCTGGCGGCCATGAACAGTACGTACCAGATGCTGCTGCTCGATCGATCGGTCGGGCACTGTGGCAGCTCCCGTGCACAGTGCACCGCCCGGCGCCCATGGCCAACTCTTTACCCACGATCGGTGGACGGTGGCTGTACATACAGATACAGCTAGCCAAGCCGGAGCTTGCTTCGCAGTTTACAATCAGCTGACGCACCGTACCGTAGCAAGGATCCTTTCCAGCGCACGCGTGACGACGCAAGGCGACGACTGACCTTGATGGAACCATTAGCTTCGGACGGCACGAATTCCACGGGGATTTGTTTTTGGCGCGGAGGTGACGTCGGCTGTATCCCACATAATCTCCGTAAAATTCATGCGTTCCTTGTCCTTGCACGCCTCAAACGATCGAGCTCGTTTCTTTAAGAATACTCGCGGTGCGTGACGCCGGCGACCGATGCAACAACTACCGCCGCGGCATCGCGGCGCAACGTGCGGGAAATAAAAACCACCAGCTAGTCACACGTCCGTTGGCTCGTTGCAGAGAGGGGGATGTCAAATCGGTGGCGCGGTGCGTGCCGCACGTTACTGGCAATTTTATGGCTCCCGCCCCGTCACCGCACCGTCGGACGGACGGTGGGTTCGTTCGGCCGCATCGCGGTACGCTTCGTTGCTTATAATAGGGGCAGCCAGCGCACGCATGCGTGTGAGGTGATGAGGTCGGAGGGCTGCAGTTGGTCGAGAAAGGTAAGGAAAGACCGGCCGCGCCGCGCGCCGGGACCGGCGGCCAATCATCGGGGAGTGGCGGCTGCTGCCGCGCCGGGAGTGGGAGGGCAGTCGGCATCACCGGCACCGCCCGGGGCGGACGGTCGACTGCAACACTTGCTACACGAACCGACGAAAACAAGTACCACTGGCTAGCGCTAGTGGTTGACCCCGCGAGGAAAATGGGTTGTGCGATCTACGCGACCACGTCCGCTCATGTGCCCTAAACAAGCGGCGGTGAGCTGGAGCCTACACACAATGCAAGCAAGAATGTCCTCCGATGGTCGTGAGGCCTTTTGTCCAAGACATGCTAACCGATCGATGACACACACACACGGTGTCTCGACTCTCAAGGTTTGGCTAGTGCGGCGGATCGAGGTTCTGGACGGCATCATCAGTCGGCGATGCGTGCTGCCGTGTCTGCGTGTGTGCCAGCGGCGTTCTGAATTGCTGCGGGCCGCGTGAGCCGCCGCCCACGAGGCTAGCTAGCTATATCAGGCGAGCGGCAGCGCGATCAGCGGCGTGCACGCATGTCAGCTCCTCCTAATTCGCCGGGAGAGGAAGACCGGTAGCTAGGTGCTTGATTAAGCTGATGGAGCGCGCCCCGGGCCACGCTTCGTGGCATGTGCGCCGGGCCCCTCTTTCCCTATTCTGAAACGATCTCCGCCCGGTGGCGGTCGGTACTGGCGACCGGCCGTCCGGCCAGTAGGCGCTGCGAGTGGCCTGGCCGGCACGCGCGCAAGTTGGAGCCGCAGCAGCACGGGCGCCGTGGCCAAGGCCAAGAAATGCCTTTTGGGGCACTAGTTGCGCGTTTAATAATAAAAGCTTCAACTTTGACGCCGTCGGTGAGATCGATCATTGGCCGTTGCGTGGTTCTTCAGTAGCTCAGGGTGTCAGAAGTTCTGCATGTGACGCCTGTTACTCCAGCTAGCTGGAGACTGCAAGAACAGTAGTTTCGGCAGACAGTTTTTTTTTTAAAAAAAAGAGAGAGCTGTCCTGTCTTTCTTGGAGGTCAAGGCATGCAGCTAGCCGCCGCCGCCGCTTCCATGGGATCGATCTGTCCAAGTACCGGACATGCATAAACAAACAAACAAACAGGAAGTAGTTAATCAAAGCAGCAAGTGGTCAAACACGCCACCGGCAACCGGCATGGTACTCCAGCTACCTCCCGCCGTATGTATTCCCGCAAAGGCGACAAATAATTAAAACAAATCGACGGCGGGTTCTTATCAGTTGTCAGAGACTCCGAGTCATGCATGCTTCGTGTTCGTGACAGACGCCGTCGTACGATCCACGACGCCGGCTGGATTCGGCGGCTGAAACTTCCGCACAATTTCTCGATCGCGCATTGACTTGTTGATGATGCTTACTAGTTGATTACGACAGAGAAGCCTTCCTTGATTTCGTCGTCCCCCTTGTCCGCACCTGCTTCACCTGGACCTTGCTCTGAATATTCTGGCGGGCTCCCACGTAGTTCATACGTGTCACGGTGCCGTAACCGCCAGCTGCCGCCGGTGACTTGACTTGGGCGCCGGCGCGGCCGCCGACCGCCGGATCCGTGGGTAGCTGAAGAAGCTTTCACCGTCAGCGCCACGTACGCGCGCCGGCCGTCCGGGGCGGTGCGTGCGTGTACGTGCGTACCGCCACCGACAAAACCGTACAGCTCGAGAGAAGACGGCGACGTGCCGGGCGCGTAGTGTTGACGTGCGATCTCATGAGCCTGCATGCAGAGAGCCCGGCCGTCAGCGACAGGCAGGCGAGTTCGCTGGCGTCGTGCGTGCACCTGGCGGTGGAGCGCGCTTGGGCTGCCAATATAATAAACTCATCCTACGCCGCAGGGATTTGCGGCGAAATGGTGCGGTATCTTCCGAACTTCTCGCCCTTGACCTTTGCCAGTTTGCCATGGAACCACGAGACATCACTGGGACAAGAGATCTTCAAAGCCACAGTTGAGTGGATCTGCAACTTCAGACCTCCTCCAATGTTACAAGTTAGTATCTAGTTCTAAGCACTCTAAGAGACAACACTTTCAACAATTTAATTTTTAGCACATAGCTCATAATATGAATGATCCTACCTGTTATGCCCACGTAATCTTGAAGCGTGTACGAGACTAGCTCCGTTCCTACTCTGTCGTCCCAACATGCCTCTGCACAGCACAGGAGTGCCCGAGTGGATGCTTTTCACAAGGATCGGAGCACACACTTGCGCTGGTTGCTGCTAATTGTAAATTGTTGGTGGTCCGGGGGTAATTGCTCTCTCTGCATTGCATGCGCGCAGCCCATTGGCTGGGTTTGTTGGGTTAATAAATACTCAAAACGGCAAAGAAACATGGGGACCCGTGTCCAACAGTTGGATCGCGACAGGATCCGAAGCACCCCCTACCGTTTTTGTCTGCAGCCGCAAAACACTGCGTTGCCGCCGATCGCCATGCCCTATATAGTTTTTGCTCTGCCCCTTGGCGGCCCTGTACGGCCGAGCAAAAATCAGCGTCAGAAAAACGGCAACCGCCGACCACCCGTTTATACAAACGGGGCTACCGGTTCTCGAGGTGGTAAGCGGAGCGGCCCGAGCCTGCTCCTGCTTGCGGTGAACTCAAACCGAGGAGCATCTCGATCAAACGGACGAAGCGAGACACTGACATGATGTGTCGCCTTTACGCCCGCGCAGCTGCCTGGCGCCTCGCTATGGGCCTAGTACTCCGTATGGTAGGATGGATCCACGTCAGTGCCAGCTCCGGCTAGGCCCCGCCCTTTCGTCCTGCTGAATTCTCAAACAACGACGCGGAGCTGTTTCACGTGCCGGCTAAACATCGCTTATTGTCACGATCGCACATCGCAGCATGTTATGCTGCAAAAAGGTTAGCATTTGATGTTGACCACCGATCATCGTTGTCGTCACACCTCACAACGCTGTTTTTTTGCGAGAAAAATTATCTACCATAGTAGAGATGTGAGGAGCCACCCACCGCGTCAAATTCGGAAGCCCACAGTTTACACAAACTCTAGCGATTTTAGTAGTTTTGTCGACAATATGGAATATGGCTGTATCCGAAGTAGTTTACCCGAGAGGGCTGTTTGGTTTACACCCACGCCAAATCTAGAGCTAACCATTCTTTTTTTTGGCGAGAGATTCGCTCGCCTTGATTTCACCCTCGCGTTGGCAGCAAAATGAACTAACGCCGGCGCAGGCGTGCGGCCGCACCAATCGTTGGCTTCCGTCCAAACGCGCTCCAACGATGCAGTCAGAGAGAAAGAGGTCGTTGTTTTGCAAAACAACCGCCTCATAGGCTAGATTTTAGGACTATGAGATGACTACTCTACCATTGTACGAGTTATGGTTGCATGCAACTCATAATATTTCCTTTTTTTCTATGCAAAAATTAAGGGAGTAGAATTACTATGAGACAACTTAAAAAGATAACTTATTGTATAAGTTGTTTGTTAAGTCGTCTCATGATTACGTGTCATAAGACCAACACCAATATACTTGCCCTAAGCAATTTGCGGGTTTATGAGGTGATGCGTGATTTATGCGTAACAGTTGCAACTAAAATAATTATGGCAAAACATTACAGTAAAAAAATGGCAACATGTCTGTCTTTTTTTTTTAACAAGCAACGTGCCTCTTTTGTTGATTGGAAAAAGCTTTGGACAAAACTAAAAAAAAGCAGAGACAGGAAGGCCCGTACTCCGGAGGAGACGAGCCCGCTGCACGCAGCCACGCCCCACGTACGCGGGACGAGGCCCGCGGATCCGGCGGTCGCCCACGTGGCGCCACCCGTCGTCAGCGTCCGCTCACGTGGAGATCCGGTGGACCCTCTCCCCCGCCCACGCGGCACCACGTGTCGGCGCGTCGGTGGGGACGGGCCCCCGCCCCGGCCGGGGGCGGTCAAGGATTCCGAAGCCGCTCGCTCCTGTCTCGTGGCTGGCTGCTTGCCTCTTCTCCGCCACAGATCCCGGGCCCACACCTCCCCTCCCCCCCCCCACCGCAGTTACCCCGCGCACGTGTGGGGCCCGGACCGGCCGACCCCTCGCGATCGCCGTCGCTTCCCGCTACGTGGCGCGCCGTCGCCCGCCCGCGTCAGCAAAAGCTCGCGCCGGCGGGCCCGTCGCTGCGGTCGCTTTGGGGGGTTAATCCCGTGACCAGCGAAAACGAAGCGAAACGCCCATGACCGAGACAACCGGTAACTGCCTTTTGCGCCTCCGCTTCTGGTAGAGAGAGAGAGAGAAAACATAGAGAGAGAAGCCGCGGGTCGCCGCCTATTAATACGCGCCCTCCTCCACCTTCTCTCCTCTCCCTTCCCCTGTTCGGCTCCCAAAATCCCCTCCTCCGTCGCCGCCTCCCGTCCGGTCGTTTCCGAGCCTCGTTGGGTGGCACGCCGGCGCCGGCATTGGGGATAGCCTCGCCGCCTCTGTCCGGTAAGGTTCCTCCTCCCTGGATCGGGTCCTCATGTTTTCTTGGAAACTATGTCACGGGGTTCCTCCCTCAAGTATTCGTTCATAGATCTCGCGCCGAATTGCTTTTCGGGCTCGTGTAAAATTTTGTTTTCTGAGGGAGTAAACCTCGCCGTCTCCGTATTCCCGTGCGAAGGCGATGGCTGCCGTCCCCACCGGTAATCAGTTCCGTTCCATGTATGGAACTGTATCGGAAGCGCCCAAAGAAAACGCGATTTTTTTAATCAAACCACCCAAACACGGCCATGAATGAGCAGGTGGGATGCGGAGGGGAGAGGCGGAGGAGGGGTTGATAGCGCCGGTCGTTGGCGGTGTGGGATTCTTCCTCGCGGGGGTCCCTGCGGCCAGGGCGGGGTCCGTCCAACTGGCCGTACCTTTTTCTTGCCCTTTTCCCCGATTCTTTTTGGATGTATCGCGAGGTGGAGGGAAATAAAAATCCCGGCTTTGATGATTGCCGCAGTGCACCGGTCCGGCCTTGTCTTCGGCCGCCCCCACGTATTTTGTTCTTGTTGGTTGGGGTTGATGGGAGCTGTGCCTTTCACTGCCGCCGTTGCGAGCGGCATGTTGCATCGCCGAGGCTTTCTTGCGAGCCTGGCCGCCAGGCGCCATCTGTTGTACATGCCTATTGATTGGCTGATTGATGCGCTGGTTGTCCAGTCGATTACTCCTGTCATGATACGTGATGATTACTGACCTAATCCACAATTATGTGTTTGCTTTTTTGTTTCTGAGCGCCACCGCTAAAAAATTCCATGTGCACTTGTCCTGAATTGCTCTTGGGACTTCCTTGTACTTTTCTGTATGCGTTTTCATGGGCACCTTAACCACGGTGGTGACTTGTACCGATGATGGCAACCACCACTTCGTGCATCTACCACTAGTACACATGGGTCACACCAAATCATCTATGCTGATGTCATTTGTTGTAATTTGGCCTTTTAAGTTGCTGATGATGGATGGATCAAACGTCGTTTTCCAACTATGCGGTGGTACATAGAAGGAATCATGGCTCACCAGCTGTTGTCTTTGTCATTTTCCCTTGTTACTCTTGAATTGTGGACCAAAAGGCATCCCAGTCTGTTTCCTTTTTTAACTTGCAAGACACAAACAGTAACTATGCTGTTCAGTGTGGTCAGCTGTTCTTGCATTAGGTGGTGTGGTGTTTCATTAGACCATTACATGACAAGGTTTTTTTTTTGTCTTTTTAATTACTGCAGTGTTGGCTGTGATTGTGCGCAATTAATGTCCTTGGAGCTGATTGATCTCTTGGATGAATGAGCGTTTCTTTTAAATGATCTGTGTTGACCATGGCGATGAACCAGTATGCGTCTGAACAACCTGCAGTCTTTATTTTTCAGCGGTTGCTATTTCCCAGTCTAATTTTTTTTTCTAATGCAGAATGCAGGGTCTTCGCATTTAATGGGCTTGACGCGGTACATGCATGTTTGCAGTGACAAGAAGACATTGAAACGCTGGTTTTTCATTGACAAGAGGGTTGGTTAAGTGCTCAGTTCTGTGGAAAATTCTGCATTCTTGTGCACTGACTTTGTGTAGCTTCTAACTGCTCTTACAACGAGACTTGAGGGGGAGGGAGAGTTGTGTCCTGTTGATGGATTTGAAGACAGGCCTCAACTCACCTGTTCTTGCTGATCATCTCCCTACAGCCTTGCCTGCTGCTGTAATGACTTTCACAACTCCTACTAGCTTCCCCTCTCCGGGGCTTTGCTTGAATACTACCAAGAAGATACCTCTGCCTGGTAAGGTCGAAGAAGTTCGTGCCACTGGATGGCTCGACCTCATGATGGCCTCATCACCTACCCGCAAAAGACAGATCAAGGATGTCGTCAATGACACTCAAGCTGATGATCTCGATTTGCAATATCATAACTGGATGGTATGTACTTGCAGCTTAGTGTTTGCGACTATTAAAGAAGTTTGACAACATGTCAGTGATTTGCTTTATTTTATCATTGTAGGTGGACTATCCTTCTGCTTTGACCTCATTTGAGACAATTACTGATCTTGCTGGGAGTAAAAGACTGGCATTGTTTCTTGACTATGATGGAACTCTTTCGCCAATTGTGGACAATCCTGCAAATGCATTAATGTCAGATGAGGTATATCTTCCTTAACTCCTGCAATTCATGTAAGTTTGGAGCACAATTCCTATATTTTCAGGTTCAATTTTCTGTCCACTTTCTAAAGATTGTATTTCACAGATGCGTGCTGCTGTTAGGCATGTGGCATCACTTTTCCCAACTGCAATCATTAGTGGAAGGTCTCGTGATAAGGTATGCTAAGTTATTGATAATCATGACTAATACTCTTTGTATCAACAATTTTGCATTTTCCCTCACCTGTTGGTTCTTTTCTCTGATTTGACCTTTTCCTTTTAGGTTTTTGACTTTGTCAAGCTTAATGAACTGTACTACGCCGGAAGTCATGGGATGGACATAATGGGCCCTGTTAGGAAGACTGCTGACTCCAATGGTGTGGAATGTATTCGGTCCACTGATTCGCAGGTGAAACAACTTCTAGATCCTGCATCCACTTTTTACATTTGTTATTACTCGCTTTAGTAATGTGAATTTCTTTTTTTTCCCCTCACAGGGTAAAGAGGTCAACCTGTTCCAACCTGCAAGTGAGTTTTTACCCATGATCACTGAGGTATGTATCTACTTCAGAAATTTAGGTTGCCATTATATGTCATATGGTTGGACTTTGCTCAGTCTTGTACATGACAGGTGTATGAAAAACTTGATGAGAGTGTCAAGGACATTGTTGGTGCCAGGATGGAAGACAACAAGTTCTGTGTGTCTGTGCATTACCGTAATGTGGCAGAAGAAGTAATAATTCTATATCCAAGTGTTTATATTTCATACAGGAAATGTTTTATCGGAGCATTTGAGCTGAATATTGACCAATTTGAACTCATTTCTATTCTTCAGGACTATAAAAAGGTTTTCCAGCGTGTAACTGCTGTTTTGGAAGATTACCCTTGCCTAAGGCTAACCCATGGAAGGAAGGTGAGGATTATGCACAACTGGAAGGCTTTATCTAAATTATTTGCTAGTATACATTTTTAAATTTAATTAATATTCAATTGCACTCTTCAATGCAGGTTTTTGAGGTCCGTCCTGTGATTGATTGGAACAAAGGTAAAGCTGTGGAATTTTTACTTGAATCGCTTGGGCTCAATGAGAGTGAAGATGTTCTCCCTATCTATGTTGGAGATGACAGAACTGATGAAGATGCATTCAAGGTATGCCTTATTATGTCTAATTTGCTCACAGGAACTTGTAAAACATCTAGACTGTTTCTACAATACATAATTTTCTTTTGGTGCAAATAGGTGCTGAAGGCAAGCAACCGTGGCTTTGGAATATTGGTGTCGTCTATACCCAAGGAGAGCGATGCCTTCTACTCCTTGAGGGATCCAGCTGAGGTAAGCACCGCAATAACCACAACAAACTTTTGCATTTGAATGTTTAGTGTTGGTTCCAAAGGAAAAAAAAAACCTTTTGAATGTATCCGGTATTTCAAGTGTAGAGAAATGAAACACTCTTCTTGATGTCTAGGTGATGGATTTCCTGAGAAAGCTTGCAGCTTGGAAGGAGCAATCCACCTGAGAGTGGAAGAACATCGCTGGGGTTGGTCTGGAGAAGAACCAAGAGTATAAATATTAGCAAGATATATACCGCTAACCAAATAAGTCGGCTATTTGGAGGAGTCAGGCCAAAATGTTTTTGATTTGGCATTTTATAAGAGGCTATTGCATTTTGCTACTTTTCTGTCCCACTTTGTTCTCGTGTCAGGGTTTCTGAAGCAATTGAATTCTTTCATTATTTAGGTTCCTTTAGTATATACGGAGATATTCTTGAAAGAATTGTGGTTCCTGCTAGTGTTTCGCGGTCTCGGCAGTTTTGCTCTAGGTAATTGTCTATTCCACATTGTATTCGTGAAGATGTAAAGAACTGGTTCTTTGTTTAAACAACGCTTAGCTGTCAATGTGCTCTAAAATGCAAGTTGTGAGCACGGACCCTACCTTGCAGCCACGTTGTGTATTTGGGCTATTCTATGTTTCTCGCAAGTATATATCTGGGTACATGTCTACCTGATGTTCCAAGTATCCGTTCCGTTTTGTGAGGTGGACCAGTTCTCCATTTTGTGCGCTGGACAAATTCTTGCAAGTTTGTTCTGTTACCTGGCGAGCAAAATGTTGAGCTCGCAGTGTGCAAACCTTTACCGATTTGAAGTTTTGAACTCGCAGTGTGCGATGTTGTTACGAACTTACGATGTGATGTGTTAGATCTATCATCTATGCGTAAAAGCATGTTTTCTCCACCAGTTTACTCTGTTAATTTTGCTTAACTGAAATGTGTAATGTGGCGGAGAAAATGTGTTAGGTCGAGTATTTGCAATGTGATAATTTTGCTTGAAAGCTTTTAAAATCGACCTATTCTTAGGCGGACATGATAAACTAGGACGGATGGCGCGCTAACGCCGCGCCTGTCTACCTCGATGGTTGTATTTGAGTATAGCATTTTATGGTCCAGGCACATCCATCAATAATGTGAACAGGTGCTAATCAAGATATTTCGATTGAGTAAAGAGTAGATTTGCAAAGAACAAATGATTTAGCATTACACAAACACAAAATATAATACAGAACATAAAACAGTATTGTGGTAGTACTTGATACTTGTTTTGCTTGGCATTGCCTATTATATTGCTGTCTAACAATGCTTAGACAGAACACATCAGATGTAGGTCCCTGATTTAACGTGCTTGCATAACCTAATAGAAGCATGGTTACTACTCCCTCCGTTCCTACAATTTGTTGGTTACTACTCCCTCCGTTCCTCCAAATAATTTGGTTACTACTCCCTCCGTTCCTACAATTAGGTCCAAATTATAGGTCATTTAGAATCCATTCCAAATTGTAGGTCGTTCCTACAATTAGGTCCAAATTGTAGGTCATTTAGAATCCATTCCAAATTGTGAATTGTAGGTCGTTTCATTCTAAGTTTATAGATATTATTATGTACCTAGACATACGCTATATCTAGATGCATAATAATATCTATGAACTTAAGAAAGATAAAACGACGTACAATTTAGAATAAACGATGGAACGGAGAGAGTATTAAACTTGCGAATACCAGTATGCACCATCCTTCAGAGTTCAGTTATTAGAAGAAATGGCACAGTCACTGAAACATTTGAATTAGAGCAGGAGATGTATTTTCTGCCTTGGACTTGTGGCCATAAAACCTTGTTATTTGTAGTAGGAACCTTAGCGTTTCAGTCACCTGAACAACAAAACAGAAGCAGTGGTGCTCTAATTAGCTCTTTGATGTCATCATGTAAGAATACAAATGTAACTCCATTAATACACAGCCATGTAAACGAAATCATGTAGGAAAAGTTTATGTATTTATTATGAGTGGATAGGAGGCTGGTCACATAGCATGGATATATCTAAATGCAAAGGAAGCAAAGCAAAGCAACAACGGACGGCAGTCAGATCTCAGAAAGTACAGAACCTACAAAAGGACCACATGCTACACAATGCAATTGGAAAGTAACAACATGGTTTCCTTGGCGAAGGAAAATAATCGAAACCGCAGGTGAAGAATTTGACCTGGAAACAGCATGAGCAGACGGGCTGATAGCCCAGAGGCCGGCAGGCTACGGCGCAACCCGAATAGTAACAGGAACCTAGGAGGGAGGAGGGCAAAGACAAAATGTTAGACCATGGAAGCAGCACACAAACACAAAGAATCATCCACGCAAAAAGGAGCAGGGCAACCAGAAAGGAGAACGAACGCATGGAGGACAGCGAAGCCACAGCAGGAGCAACGAAAAATAGAACTGTTGGGGGGACCAACGGACCGACGAAGGAACATACACGAGGCCGTGCAAAACGAAGGAAGGATTCGAAACGAAGAGGAGGAGGAGGGATTTAGAGAAATCGGCAGAGCTTACCGACGAAGGAAGAAGCAGGCGAGGGAGCCGAGGAGGACCGACGAAGACGACGGACGACTCGGCTGCCACGAATACAGGCAGCAGGCGGCGTAGCAGGGTGCACAGGGAGGGACCCTTGCGTGAAGCTGACGCTGTTCCCGTCTGGGCCGCTGGCAGCAGGCCAGCCAAGGCAAGAACGAAGGAAAAATGAGGAGGAGCCCAAAGGAACGATTTGAGGCTGAAAAAATAGGGAGGCTCGCGGACGCCACGTACGCTACGGAGGAACGGAGACGATCCCATGAACACGTGGTACACAACAGGCTGAATGTGTAGGAGCTCCCGTCGAGCTGCAATCCTTTGAACGATATAACTCTTAACTAGGCCTTGTTTAGTTTCTAATTTGGGAGTGTCAAAGTTGGAAGTTTACAATAAATGCGCAACTGTAGCATTTCGTTTGTATTTGTGAATTATTGTTCAAACATTGACTAATTAGGCTCAAAAGATTCGTCTCGCAAAGTACAACAAAATTGTGCAATTAGTTTTTGATTTCATCTACATTTAGTACTACATGCATGTATCGCAAGTTTGATGTGATGGTGAATCTTCTTTTTGCATAGTGTTAAAGTTGGAATTTTAGGGAAACTAAACATGACCCTATTTCCAGTGAAATTCCAGTGCGGTCACTGTCGTCGTCGGGAGCTTCTGCATCCATTTCATTTTTTTTAGAGGATTGACTCCTTTTTCATTTGATAGTAAAATAATGGGCAGCTGGGCCATACGGTCCATGCGCCCTTTCCAGGCTGAGAGTTCGGCCCATGATCCCTACCTAATGAATTCATAATATGGACCAGTTTCTTCCCATCACGGCACTCCGACCGTCCGACGGGCCGCACGTTTTCCTTCCACTCCCCAGAGTCCAAAACCCTACGACCCGCGCTACCATGCCGCGCCTCGCCGCCGCCGCCGTCGCCCGCCGCGCCGGCGCGGCCCTGCGCCGCGGCGCGCTGGGGGGACTGCGGTCTCTCTCCTCCCTCCAACCGTCGCACGCCACCTCCAGCGAAGAGGTAACCGAGCGCTGGGCCGCCCTGCCCCCTTTCATGGCATCCTATTCCGGGATCGGAGGCGCGATGGTCAGTCGCTGACACCGTATTCTGCGCAGGTGCTCGTGGAAGGAAAGGCGAGTGCGCGCGCCGCCGTGCTCAACCGCCCCGGCTACCTCAACGCCCTCACCACCACCATGGTTCGTCCCCATTTCTCGTGTTATAGGTAGCGGTTGGTGCGCATTTTTGGTTTTGGTGATGATAGGGAGACTGTGTTCGACGAAATGCTTACATGATTGTGCGGTGGTGGGGCTCAGTGAACTCTGGACGTGATGTTTGATGATGAAGGGCTAGTTGGATTCATGCCATTACAATTATCAAGAATTGGAAATTTGCCATCGGTTGTGTCACTGACAGGTGGGGACCACCTCAGTCACTGACAATGGCATTTTTCAAATTACTGAAAATTGTAATTTGATGAATGCTTCCGTGATCACACTCCATAGTAGTTTGATGAATTGCATTTGGTTTGATGAAATGTCTAGCATGTGTTTGATGAAATGCCTGCATAGTCATTTATGTAAGCTGGACGCCTTGGTGTAGGATGAACTACCCTTTTGATCAACCGATCTTAAGCTCCTGCTGCTTGATTTAGTCCCTTTGTTGAATTGTTTCTTTGCTTAGTTTATTTCTTGTGTTTTAAGGCGTTGACAATGTTCACCTTTTCTTTTCTGCGACGAGTGCATAGATTACAACTTACAGTTTTACAATGGAAACATCGATCTGATGTTTGGTGAAATGTCCATCTTGATAGGGAGGCAGGCTCAATAAATTTTATGAATCATGGGAGGACAACCCAGATATTGGCTTTGTCATGATGAAGGTATGGTGCTTCATCATTTCTTTCTACTGATGTTGCTGACCAAATATAAATCGAGGTGTTCATTGCATGAAGGGCAGCGGCCGAGCGTTCTGTGCTGGCGGGGATGTTGTTAGATTGCGCGAACTTGTCAGTGAAGGTGGGTGGTTAGGCCCTGCATAGCATATAATCCTTCCATTATAGTTATGTCACCTTCCTGTGCGGCTGTCATGTTTGCATTTAGAAATCAGCAGCAGGCTATTATGACAACACAATTTGGAAAAGAACAACTCTCCATTGCTTGCTTGCTCAACCTCCTTATTTATCTCTAGATCTAGAAAAGTTTGATTGCAAGACTGCAAGTATAAGTTTTTTCTTCCTCCAGTTCTGTCATACACAAAGTTCCTTAATTTTGGAGGGTCCATGGAAAACCTGTTCATTGTCAAAATGGCTTTGTCACATGTCCAAGGTTACCTTAAGTTTTTATTCTTTTTCTTTATCAGGCAAAATGGAGGAATGCCAGGATTTTTTCAAGACTTTGTACAAGTTCATTTATTTTCTAGGCACGTACTTGAAACCACATGTAAGTATATGAACTCAAAACTACTTTCTTATTGCGGTTCATCATAATTGTTTGGATTCGACATGTGAAGTTGCACTTTCTTTTGGCTAATAATAGGTTGCCATTCTTGATGGTGTTACTATGGGTGGTGGAGGAGGTGTTTCGATTCCTGGGACATTTCGCATTGCAACTGATAGAACAGTATGTCAATATGTGTTTCTTGATTTGCTTTTCTTTTCTATATATTTCTGTGGTGAGCTTATATTTGCTATTTTTCTCTTGATGGTTGCTCTATTTCAAGAATAGTTTGAAGTCAGGTATTTGATGTATTTATTATGACACAACGATTTTCAGGTCTTTGCAACTCCAGAAGTTCATATTGGATTCCATCCTGATGCTGCAGCCTCCTTTTACTTGTCACACCTAACCGGTCATGTTGGTTAGTGTTCTTATTAGTAGTTTCATGCTGTTCCCTATGATTTTATTGGTGGTTTTGCTATAGTCCATTGCACAATAGAACATTCACTCTACTAGTTTTCACACTGGAAACTTTGCAGGGGAATACGTGGCCTTGACTGGTGAAAAACTCAAGGGAGCAGATATGATTGCCCTTGGCCTTGCCACACACTATTCCATGAGTGAGGTAAGCATCCATGTCTTTAGGTTCTGGTCTTACCACCCTGGTATAATTAACTAAACTACCAACCATTTTTCCTGTTCTTTTTTTTTGGGACAGCATCTGGATCTGGTTGATGATCGACTTGCAAATTTAGTAACTGATGACCCATCAGTTATTGATTCTTCCCTTGCACAATATGGAGACATGGTTTATCCAGACAAAGCAAGCATTGTTCATAGGTAAGCTATTTGCTGAACATGTTTTATCAAGCACCTTACCGTGCCATCACTATGGGTGTCAGCCGAGCTAGTTCAGCTAGGATTCAGTAAACCATTTTTTTCATTCCAACTCTTCTTTTTTTGTTCTGGATACATAATTACTAATCACACACAGGTTATAAAAAAGTAGAACCGTTTAGGAACAAGAATCGAGAGCTAGAAGCACTGCTTTCGCTATAATTGATCCTAGATTTTCCTTTGATGCAATTACCTCTAGCCATGTGCCTTATTTTTTTTCCTGCCTACTTTTTTTATTTTAAAAATTGCCTTTTCTATATATTTCTGCGAATATCATCTTTATCGATGTTCACTGTTTCATTTCTGTTACCTAGGCTGGAGGTGATAGACAAATGCTTCAGTCATGAAACAGTTGAAGAGATTGTTGGTGCCTTGGTGAGTTATGATTTAGCTGCTTTTACTATTTTGACATCGAGTATTGTCTGATTGATCTGGTCATGAGTGAAACTGGAGATATTGTTGATTGATACATGTCATATGGGGCTTACTTTTTGTTAGTATCTCTCTATTTACTATGAAACTGTCATGAAATTTGTAGTTTAACTTTTGATGGAAACTTATTATACTGTCTTGACATGACTTCTGTTCATTATAACTGTACTGTCCTGGATGGTGCATAATTTAGTTTGTTGAGTTCAATGCTTTAGTTCTGTAACTGGAAGTTTGTTCAATGCCCATATGGTTTAAAACTTGTCTACCATTGTAACCAGGAAAGTGAAGAGGCTAGGTTGAACGAAGAATGGTGTACCTTGGCACTGAAACGATTGAAAGAGGCCTCTCCATTAGCTTTGAAGGTCTCACTGCGATCGGTGAGTAGAAAGTTGCATGACCTCAGTTGTTTGTCCTTGTGCTGTTGGCTGAGATTGTTTTTGGCCATCATGTAGATACGTGAGGGTAGATATCAGACACTTGATGAGTGCCTTGTCCGTGAATACCGCATGTCCATGAATGGGATATCAAAGCAATTTTCTCATGAATTTTCTGAGGTATGTTTTTATGCCATGCTCTTTAAAGTTTATGAAATGTTGTATAAAGCATACGATGTGATCAAGTGATTATTTTTGTCACAAAATTTTAAAATGAGTACCAATGGACTTTAGACCTGAACATTTAATGACTTCCAGCCAGAATGCTGTAACTATAATCATTGACTTCTCTGTTGGAAAAAATGCACCTTTTGTTATACTAGTTGCACTAATCTTTTTTGTTGCTGTGCAGGGTGTGAGAGCGCGCCTAGTTGACAAGGACTTGGCTCCTAAGGTAATTGTTTTGCTCTGCTCCATGCCTCCGTTGGTTCCTTAATAAACTGCTAATAAAAGAAAAAAAAGGTTCTTTGTGACCTTTACATTGCTAATCTCTTTTGCAGTGGGATCCTCCTGCCCTGGAGTATGTTACGCAGGACATGGTGGACGCCTACTTCGCACCACTTGGTGAGTCTGAGTCTGAGTTGAAGCTACCTACAGAAACGCGAGAGGCATTCGTATGATCACACGGATCATCCAAGGGCCTTGACCTGATAAACGTGCTATATTTTGTGAAGCCATTATTGCCGGCAGGGCAAACAGTCGGGGATGTGGACAAACTATTCGTGTAACCATATACACCTTGGCGTCCTGAATTTTGAGCGTCAAGGGAAACCTGTGTTACTTTCTCATTACTTGTCAATTGTCATAAGCTAGCGCTTCTTCACCATACAATAATTCAATGAGCCAGGAGCACTTTGTGCTGTGCCTAAGTGTGGTCAGTCAGCATGCGGCTTCACTGCCATTCGCAAGTGCAGCCCAGGCAAACTATGGTTTGTCACGGATCCAGCTGCTCGGCCCTGTCGTCGGTACTTGGCCGTTCTCCTCTCACTTTGGGCCACTGCATCTCAGGTGTGCGCAGGCCCGGCTGTGTGTGGGTTGCCTGAGAAACCGAGCCTGGGCCAGGCGAGGTGGCTGTATAAGAGCAGAGAAAGCAACAAGTAATCTCAACGTCCAACCGTGTAAAATCACTCATGTAAGACCAGAGAAAGCAAGAAGTAATCTCAACATGCAACCGTATCGTGTGCTGAAGAAGTTCATCCTACTCCTACCTGGATCTGAGGACCTGAAGCCCTGAACAGTACGAGTAACAACTGCAGGGCTCACTCACATGCCAAATCCAGCAGGCAAAACAGCAGAGAATATATGTGATCTGGCCAGAACATGCAAAAGAATATTAAGAGTACGAACCCTACACGGTTCAACCAGTTAATCACGGGTTCACGGGCGTGTTCGCGTCCAAAGATCCAACGAGATTTCAAGACGGAATGATGGCAACGCGCCAGCTCGAGCACCACATGCGCGACCCCATCTCGCGTCACCACGACCCACTATAAGCACCACTCGCCATGCACAGCTGCAGCAGCAGCAGCACGAGCAGCTCGATCGCAATGGCAGCTAGAGCGGCGCTCCTCCTGGCCATGAGCCTGATCCTGGCGGCCGTGGCGAGCGCTACCTACTGCCCACCGCCGCCGGCCCCGAAGCCGGGCGGCGGCCACCACGGGTCGTGCCCCGGGACGCGCTGAAGCTGGGCGTGTGCGCCGACGTGCTGGGGCCTCCTATACTTTAAATGTATCTAAAAGCAATATTCATATCAAATTATTTATACATATTACTTTAAAAGTTTCTTCTAACATTCCTCGATGCAAAGTCACTTATGCTACAGTTGATGTCAATCTCATCCAATAATTTCTTCTCGATGCATAATATTGCCAAACCATTTAACCTCTCCTGAGTCATTGTTGACCTCAAATAGTTTTTCAATAACTTCAACTTTAAAAAGCTTCTTTCAGCTGATGCAACAGTCACAGGCACAGTAAATAAGAGTCGGTACAATAATATGCTCGAAAATCTCCATAACAGACATTACGCCATCTGGCAAAGTGAATTTCATAATCTTTAATTCAGAAATAAGATCATATACCTCAACATCAGGTGAACCATCAAAAGAAAAAGTTTTTGCAAATTTAGTGCAATATTCTTAAAATTCATTATTATTTAATGACTTGAAAGTGCTTGAGCTCAATAAAAAATCGAATATATCTTTAAACACCATGAGTTCTTCAAATCTGTTGAGATTAAATAACTTGTGATAGTGAATTAATAATTAACGGTATGGAGAATTGGAAAATTAGCAATCGAATCACATTATCACAGAAACGAATTGACGATCTCCTATCTGATCTCGCCCGTCCGCCGTTCCGCCGAGGGGCGGTGGGCGTGCAATGCGAGCGACAGGATGAGACGATAGGGATAAGAGGGTGCGGTAGATGAATTCGGCCCTTTTTTAATCACGAAGTGGGCCCACCTTAATGTCACCTTTTTGTGGACCCCCACCTTAATACTATTTGGAACATAAGTATTACCTTTACCCTAAGAATTGTGTTATCGTTACTGTACCTCTGGATTTGGAAGCCCGGGGCGGCCGCACACCCTGCCCCCCCTGCCCCTAGGGCCGGCCCTGCACCGTACCTGCCCTGCTGTTCGCTGCTGGACGGGCTCGTGGACCTGGAGGCCGCCGTGTGCCTCTGCACCACCATCAAGGCCAACATCCTCGGCATCAACCTCAACCTTCCCATCGACCTCAGCCTCATCCTCAACAACTGCGGCAAGAGCTGCCCCAACGACTTCCACTGCGCATAGATCCGTCGATCGTGTCCGTCGCCGGCCGCGCGCGCGGTTCAGTACTCCGCGGCGTGCGTGAGATGCATGCATGATGCTTTGCTCTGTGGTTTATCTTGCTGCCGGTTCGAGCTTGTTTACTATGAATCGTTTCGTGATGCACGAGTGGTTTGCACGTATACTGGGGTGATCAGTTAACTACGTCCTGGTCATGTGATTCTTGATTTGTTCTCATGAGTCATTATCTGTTTGTATATATGGCTCTCGTCCCACGAATGAAGTTGAAATTTCGTTCTGGTAAAATATAGTGTGGAATACTGGAATTCATTTGGACGTGTATACTGCCGCTACACCGTGTCTTAATTATTAAGACGGTCTAAGTAAGGAAATTGGAGGAAATAAAGTTCACAATGTGTTCGTATACTTGCATGTGTCTTGCCTGGGGTGATCAGTTAACTTAATTAAGATCATGTGTGGTATTTGTATTTCTTGATTTGTTCTCATGATCTATTTGTATGGTTTTTCCAACAAATAAAGCTGTAGTTTATTTCTGATAAAATTGAGTGTGGAATTCATTTGGACATGTACGCTTACGCTACACTGCACGTAAAGATTAAATCCGAAAATTGGAGGATCGAATGAAATAATGCTCATTATGTGTTCACGTTGGGGTAGCAATCTGGATATATGCGTACATGTATCTCGAGGTGAAGTATTTAAACAAATAATTGAATGCGACGCCATTGCTTACATGCATACTTCTACTTTCATTGCCCTTGAGTTAAAATAGTTTTCATTCCATTTCCACATATATTATGAATGTGGTTCCATATACAGTAAGAAAAAGGTAGTACTCCTTCCGTCCTAAATTACTATTCATTTTGTCTTTTCTAAATACATAATTTTTGCTATGGATCTAGATATATGTTATATCTAGATAGATAGCAAAAGATATGTATCTAAATAAGCCAAAACGAATAGTAATTTGGGATGGAAGGAGTACTAGTGTACTACAACAATGAGCACGCCATGCATATGGTCCAGACAACAGTGATAATCGCTTAGAGTTCATGAATTGCAAAACATGCACATCTAAGAAGCTATAATTTTTACAACGGTTAAGTTGTGAAGAAGAGAAAAAGTACCATCTCGATGTACAGCCAACGGGATCGTGTAGCTCTAGAAAGGGAACTCTCAATCCAGCTATATAACTGTGAAGTTTAATCAAGTTATTGAGTGAGAAAAATCAGTGAGACAGTGACTCATAGCTCTACGCACTCCACAAAATCAATCACTGCAACCTTGAACGCTCTAGTGTTCTCCACTTGGGGATTAATGATAATGGTTCGATACAGACCACCGGGCCCAGGCGTTCTCGCTCCATTTGCTTCAGAGAATATTTCAGGTACAGACCAAACAAGCAGCGCATACTGATGTGATCTGAAGACACGCCCATGACCACGCACGCTTACGATGCTGATGAGCGATCGTTATCTGACAGGGGATGGAGGCGAGGAACCGACGCCACCCGTGAACCGGGTAGCGGGCGCAGGTTCGTCGCGCCTCCCGTCCCACTTGGCCCTGCCAACCCCCGGCCCCTTGCGCGCGAACATCCAAGCCAAACAACAATATAACGAAGAGTAAGGCCGTGTGCTGGGCTGCTGGCTCGCAGATCACAGGAATACCAAGCTAAACAAGTGGGATAAAAATGAAGAGGAAGATGCAATCGTCCAATACAATGGCACATACTCCACTTATTCGGCCAGATGGATGCCGAACAGTTTTTTTTTTTTGAATATAATGGTCATGTCTCTTGGTGCGTGGGTGGGTGCAATGGACATGAGATTTGGGATGGTTGGGTACCTGGGTTCACAATATGGCTTGTAATAAGCTCTCAGGATTTTGACATTCGTGGAAGAAAATAAGTCATAGTTTACCTATCTTAACTACTCACTTCGTCCAAAATTATAAGTCGTTTTGACTTTTTTAGATTCATAGATTTTGCTATGCACCTTGATATATATTATGTCTAGATGCGATGAGTTTGTTTTCTTCGGCAATCCGAAAACCATATATTCGACCTCCTCAACTATCTAAATTTGGACAGTCGAACTACGTCTTGTAAACATGAATGAATGGAGTAATTTTTATGATGATAAACTGTCTGGTAAGATTACTCCGTTCATCGTGGTTCTTTGACCAAAGCATAGTACGAAGATGTGCATACACAAAGTACATGAGATTTTTTTATGATCACTCCGTGAATTGTGCAAACTAATTATTATTATACTGCACACGATCACTCTCTCAAACAGATAATACGTACAAATGAACACATGCCTGAACTTTTGTCTGCTCTGTGCCTCCAGCTAGCTGGTTCTGAATTCAGAGTTAGCTACACACCTTGTTCATCATATCGTGGACGGAGATAATGTGATCCTGTAATTTTTAAAGCGAGTCTGATAGACGTGAGGTGAAGCCCCCAGATCAGTTTGCAGCGGCGCCCATGTTTCCCAGCTCGCCCGCCGCGTTAGCGCTACACAAGTCCAAGTGATGCTCACACCAAGTTCTAAGATTTTTAAGGCGAGTGGCCGAGTACCGACGGAGATCAAGCCTGGAGGTGTGCACGCTGCACTCACGTCAGGACGTTGTAAAACACTGATTAATTGTAATTTGCTAGGAACTCTGCTTTGTTCATTAGCGAATAGCTGGCGGTGCCAAAGCATGAATTTTTCTTATGGTTTTCACCCGCACCATTACGCCTGAACCACGGAGTATTTGTTTTTGGTCGGGAACTCTTTTTGTATATTTGCTAACGAACGAAGGAGAGAGAGTTCCCCCCCTCCCCCCCCCCCCCCTCCCCCCCGGCCAAAAAAAAATCAAGCATGGATTATGCAAAAGTTGCTTTAGGATCAACGGGACGTCACGGGTGATAACACGTCGTCACATGGAAACCAGCTGGAGTGGGACTGCCGACTGCTCCATACATGATACACGTATGATGATTCAGTGAATTCAGAAATCGCATTTTTCAGAGTTTCCCAACTCAATGTATATAAGAAAACTTCCAGCCGATCACGTCTTTATTCTTTTCACGAAATGAGAAAGACTAATAACACCAATTACTATCACTAGTCAGATCATTTGTATGCAACGATTCTACTCTACTATTACATTTCTTATTATGCAAGTATGCCTGCATTAGTGCTTGCGCAGCATTTTTTGAGCATTTTTGCTAAATGGCCGAGGTTTTGTCCTTAACAATTTTTTTCCTCTGAGGTTTTTTAGTCTCCTTCGGACAATCCAAGATTGAGCAAGAAAATGGATGCGCTAACGCGCAACGTGATATACACATTATGGATCAAGGGTATGAAATTGATTGACCAGTGTCAGTTTAAGAAAAAAAACAAAGTCCACTTAGTAAATAACTCCAATAAAATATCTTAATTAGACTAAAAACCCTAACCTGTTTGATAAAATTACAAACAAAAATCAATAACAGTCAGTTATTCACAAGAAATACTCAGAAATGTTGCAAATCTAGCAGTGTTAATTTGATCATGCATTATTCAAGGCACACTGAAAAATGTGAATGAACAAAGTCTACCCTTAGTTATAGATCACTGAACATGCACCAAAATTAGAACTTGGGAGTTACCAAAATTAACTTACTTAGTGACTGAGATATTAGTTTTTTATACTCCTTCCAGTGTAGGTCATCTTAGTTTTATCCTATGTCAAATTTCTCTAACTTTGATCAAATTTATAGAAAAATGTACTATCATCCACAACACCAAATTAGTTTATTAATTCACCATAAATATGTCTTTGTATCTTTTGTAATGAATTTATTTGGTATTTTTAATAATTTTTCTATTAAACTCAGTCAAAGTTTAATTCGGGACAAAACTGAAACAAGCTACATTTAAAAAAAAAGAGGGAGTACATCCTAATAAGCTATATTTAGTTTGATACTAGTCTTATCTCTAGGGCTGTAGAAAAGGTTCTATTCTTAGACTATTTCTAATGCATATATAGCTAGTATCATGATATTATATCAAGACTGTAACGCCACATAAATGCCATTAAATTAATGTGTATGAATAATACCTCCTATGCATAGTATCTTCTTGTTGTTTTAGGAAGTTTTAATTGTCGTGGTACTGTGTCTATATGAGTGGACCCAAAACTTTAGATTTTGTACTAAAAACATAAGATATCATACCAATACTATACAAGATACAATTTTTTGTCACTTTCCTATTTAACTGTTTTGCACATAAGAAAAAAAATCCTACCGGTACCTAATTGACGTGCATGATACTAATGCTTAATATTGTAGTGAATTGTGACATTCTGGACTCAAATGGTAGATGTAGATATGCTGATAGCTTGCTCATGCAAACTTGATAGCTTTTGGTCACAAATGATATATGTAGAAATGTTGATATATTGCTCATAGATGCAAACTAATTGCTGTGAGACATATTAGTTTGTAGTGTTCTAATGTGCAACGTGACATTACATTGAACTAGCTACTAGCAGCTTGCTAGTTTGTATGGATGACTGGATGTTAATGCTATATGTATTATTGTGATAAATCAATGTCAATTTTTCCTACTGTTTGATGTATTGTTGTGATGACTGCATATGCCCTGGTGATACAATAATTTTGAGGCAATTACATCTGAATAGCATTGTATATATTGTGTTGAATAATTCTCGTTGGATCGTTGGTCGGTATTTGTGTACCGTGCATCTGGTCGTTAGGCGATACAAACATGTTAGTTGGTATAGGTTTACACCGACGCCACTTATGCATCACATAGGAATGGTCAGCATAACTCTATACCGACCAACGATTAGTCGCTACAATGACATGTACCGACCACAATGTAGTCGGCCATGTGAGGCTATAGTATAGTGGAAGTAGCGAAAATGCAGCTCCACATGTACATGTGGTTATATAAGTTATCTTAGCCCTTCATTCCTCTCACATGATATTCATCCAACCGTTAAATTTTTCACCTATCCATAATTCATCCTACCGTTGATCTTAAAATGAATGATTTAGATAGCTCATGTGGTTACATGCACATGTGAAAAATCCATGTGTTGGAAGTAGCCTTTGTTATGATGGACACTAGTACTGCAGTAAGCAGAATATGTAGCAGTAACCTAGCAGATGATGATAAGAGTCCTGACCCATCACTAGCTAGCTCTTGTCGAGTGAATTTGGCATGGTTGCTCAAGTTGCTTCTGTACTTCCACATGGGAAAGAATTGTCGTATCCCCCCAAAACAACTGGCGCGTCCAGGGACAACCAAGCAACGATCAAATCGTTCGAAGGATACACATCATGCTTTGCTGCCGCCAAGATCAAAAGCATCTCCCTCCACTCCATCGACCTGCTATAAAAACCCTGCCAAACACCCTGAGAAAACCATCCCAAAACACAGAACACGCAGTGCACAGTACTAGAACACCACCTCCTGCTCAAACCGTAGAGCAATCAATCACCAATGGCCCCCAAGCCTGCCCTCTTCCTTGCCCTCGGCCTCCTCTTCGCTGTTGCCGCCCATGGCTGCACACCCTACTGCCCCGGTCCAGTCGTCCCTACGCCGCCGGTCGTGCCGACGCCGTCTCACGGCCACGGCGGGCGCTGCCCGATCGACGCGCTGAAGCTGAGGGTGTGCGCTAACGTTCTGGGCCTCGTCAAGGTCGGCCTACCCCAATACGACCAGTGCTGCCCCCTGCTGCAGGGGCTCGTCGACCTCGACGCCGCCGTCTGCCTCTGCACCGCGATTAAGGCCGATGTCCTCGGCATCCACCTCAACGTGCCCGTCAGCCTCAACCTCATCCTCAACAAGTGCGGCAAGATTTGCCCGGCCGACTTCACCTGCCCTCAGTAAGATGGAGAGCTGATGTAGCAGAAGTACCCATCCACGGAACATACTCTCGTACTCACGCGATTCCAACTTTTACTTCATTGCTTTGCAATGGCGAGATGTTGCATGTGATCGAACAAGTTTGTTGTAATTCTTTTGCTGTATGTTTGGTTCGTATACCGTTTTAAATTGCCAATAAGAAATGTTCATCTTTTTAGAGAAAGAGGTAAGAATTGTTCATGATCAGTCAGTATGTAAGAACTACATATGACCCGAACTTCTGTGACAGTGATTATATGTTTGATTTTGTTCTGGATTTTTTTTTTTGCAAACTGAGTGGGACGCACCAGATTCAAGTACATGTCGTCTACGACATGATATGTGCTGCCACCCTACCGGAAAAAATCTACGTAACCCCCCAAGGTATAGATGGTAGCTCAATTCACCCCTAACCTACAAAACCAGGTTTTTTACACCATAAATTAGCGAAAACCATTTATATAACCTCCTAAGGTGGTTTTGTAGCCCGGTTTTGCTGATTTGGCATGCCACGTTGGATGGAAGTGACACCTTATCATTTGGGTCCACTTATCAGTTTTTTTTATTCATCCACACCTCTCTAGCTCTCTTCCCCATTCTACATATCCGTTCGCAACGCGAGAAAGCCCGGCCATGGCCGACGGAGGCCTGCCGCGCTGCACAGGGATGGGGGATGGGATGGCGTGGCGCTTCCATTTGTAGGCTCGTCGGTGCTTATTGAGCCAGCGGCGGAGGGAAGGGCAGCAGCAGGAGGAGCGCTCGCGTCATCATACCTCGATTTGCCATGGATTATCTCTACTCTTTAGCTTTCAGGCTGTGCTTCGATGAATTTTGCTGGCCCTAGCCACCGGCTACCATGGTTGGTATCTGATCTGAGCTAAGAAAGAAGAAACCACCATGGCATTAGTCACGTTGATGACCCACTCTAGTCTCCTCCCATGAAACGCTAATCCTAGCAACTAGCAAGCGGCATGCGCAGGTAGTTGGCGTGATGCTCGTTGCTCGAACTTGCAGCGCGGAGGTGGATGCACGCCAAGGAGCCAAGGAGCAAGAGAGGAGGCGACGGGCGCCGCGCAGCAGCCGAGCAGCTGTGCAGGTCCAGTGGCGGGCAGAGCAAACGGTGCTCATCGCACCACTCAGCATGGCAAGGAGGAGCCGTGCCGCAAGCCAGCTATATGGATGGCGGCGGTGCACTGCATGGGGGCGGCGCTGGGTGCCTCGGACCGGCCGGTGCGGTACCAGATGATCGGTGCGAGACTCCGTGGAGGCGCATAAATGGAGTGGTACAGTATGTCGTCGCTGGCGATAATGAGGTGGGCGCAGCTCGTTGGGGACGACGCAAGCGACCAGGGTGATGAGCTTGTGGAAGCGGAGGAACACGAGGGACCAGCGGGGCAGCGTCCGATCAAGCGGGACCCACGTCTCCGGGTCCATGTCAGCAATTGGTCCACCTTAGCATGCCAACGTGGCTAAACCACTCTACAAAACCACTATAGGGGGTAATTTAAATGGTTTTGCAATTGAGGGGGTGATGTAGTCGACCATTGATACGTTGGGGGTTAGCCTAGATTTTTTCTAAAAAACAATAAGATTGGCGGTGCCTACTGCTGTGGTCGAGACTTGAATAGGGCGAACATGCATGCATATATGACGACAAGCTGATTGTTTGTCTAGTCTTGAGCTTCCCTTTACCTTGCTGGCTTGCTCTAATTTCACGTTTGAGTAAAATGCACCACATGTACCTCAACTTGTTCCGCTGTGATGCATTTTGGGTCCATCTAGGCAGTGGCGGGCGCAGGATTCACTACGGGAAACAGGGAAGATGCCGAGTGCCAGGGGCACTCGGCGAAGCCCCAAAAACACTCGGCAAAGCGTTTGGCAAACGACACACGGCAAAAATCTTGACGGTAAACACTGGTTCGCCGAGTGTTTTGTGTCGGGCACTCGGCAAAGACTTTGCCGAGTGCCCAGAAAACACTCGGCGAACAATTATTGAAAAAATAAAAAAAAAATCATGCACCGCCACCTGCTCCGCCGCCGCCGCCGCCACCATCCTCTCCTCTTCTCTTCAGGCCCTGGCACCGGCGGATCCGGTGGAGGGGACGGGCGGGCGGCGGATCCGGGGGCCAGGGGCCCGGCGCCGGGGGGGGGGGGGGGGGGCTTTTGACACTGCTTCCAGGGGGCCGGTCAGACGCGTACCGGGCCCGTCCCGGGGGCCAGGTCCAGGGGACCTGGGGGTTCTGGAATATTCGGGCCCGGGGCCGGGGCCCCGGGGGGCGGGGGTTAATCGGGGCCACTGTACCGGTGGGCGTCTTCGGAAATCTGGAGATCCAGGGCCCTTGGGGTGTTGATGAAAGAATCTTGAACCCAGGGGCGGGGGGGGCCCGCGGGAGTTTTTTCTGGGGAGTGGAGAGATATAAGGAGGAGAAAGGGCTTGTTTTGAAGGGACTTTTAAGTGTGTTTTCTCAGGGGCCGGAGAAATCTTTAAGGAGGCCCGCCCATTGAATTTGGGGGCGGGGGAAAAAATTCTCTGTTTGCCCAGGGGGGCCACCAAGGCGAAAGGGGAAAAAATATTTT
>NC_028458.1:38446307-38450501 GCF_000263155.2 Setaria italica
CCAGTAAAAATGGTAATCAAAAGATTCCAACCTTACAAAGCTATAGGGACATCTTTCCGTTCTGCAATGCTTTGAAAAATGAGAGAATGATGTCCTTTATCATTAGCTTTGCATGAAGAATTTCCCTTTTCAATCAATGTGAGCAAGCAACCATTCAAATATTTTCTTCCCCATCTCACTACTCCCTTGTTCTTTATCAAATTCATTATAGAAAAGACCCTCTCAACACCAGCAGTTGCAACAAGGAGATCAAGCACCAATTTGAGAAGTTTATAAACAATGTCATACCGAGAAACCTAACCTTCTTTAACTAGCATCATAGACAACTCTGCTAGACTTCTCAATTTTTTGAAGTTTTCATCATTTCTGATATCATTGATATAGTGGTGCAACTGAAAATGAAGCTGGTTTATTTCTTGAAATTCAAAGTCATGTGGATAGAACCCAGCAAGCTTAACCAAGTTCTCAACATTAAAAGCAGAAAATGAATTAGCTGGATTGAATGATGCCATGCATCTAAGTAGCTCTGTATTTACCTCATCAAACCTATTATTGAGCTCTTGAACTTGTCTATCAATGACACCCAAAAACATATCAGCATGAAACTGGTGATAATTAATGGCACCTCTGTAGAACTGCCTTGATCTTTGCATAGGAATATACTTCCCATTCATGTCAACAACTTTAACATTGTGCTTCTCACAAAAAGAAGTGACCTTGGTAAGAAATTCTTGCCATCCAGAATCTTGTCTCAAAACATCCAGTTCTACCTTTGTGAACTCCAGAAGATCCATTGCATTTACAATATCTTGCTCCCTCTTTTGCAAAGCATTGCACAAGTCATTGGTGTATCCAAATATTTCATTCATCAAGTGTAGCAGGAAAACAAACTCAAAGGACTTAAATACTATGAGCATAGTTTGAGCCCCATTAGCCTCAGCCCCTTTACTTTCATTCCCAATCCTAAAGAGAACTTTCTTGATTGAAGGATACAAGAACATAACATGCATTACTGTTCTGTAGTGAGATCCCCATCGTGTATCACCTGGGCCTTGCTAAGCCCATCTCTTGATTCAATCCTTGCCCGGTTTCAATTTCACCCAATTTCAATGCTTCAATCATGTATTCAGCTTGAGCAATGCGAAGCATACGGATCTTTTTACAAGACATCCCTAGAACATTCAACAAATAAGCAAGTTGCCCAAAGAACCAATCACAATCAGTATTCTCCTTAGCAACCGCTACAAGTGTTAGTTGAAGTTGATGGGCGAAGCAATGAACATAATAAGCAGAAGGGGACTCATCCATAATTAGTTTCTTCAAACCATTAACATGACCCTTCATATTACTAGCTCCATCATACCCTTGACCACGTACCTTGGATAGGGGCAATTGATATTTCATAAGCAAGGACTGAATTGCTTCTTTAAGAGTCAATGATGTAGTATCTTCAACTTGGACAAGACCTAGAAACCGCTCAACTGGTTCTCCTTTTTTATTGACAAAACATAAACAAAGAGCCAATTGTTCCAGTAGGTATGCATCACTTGACTCATCAGCAAGAATTGCAAAACACTCATCACCAAGTTCGTCTATGATAAATTTGGTTGTTTCATGAGCACAAGCATCAATGAGTTGTTTCTGGATCTTGTGATCTATCATCTGACAGTTTTGTGGTGCATTCTCTAGTACCACCAGATTAACCTCTTCAAAGTTTCCTGCAAGCCATGCTAAAAGTTCCCGAAAATTCCCCTTGTTGAGTGAATCCTTTGTTTCATCATGACCACTAAAAGCCAACCCTTGACGCAACAGAAATCTTATGCACTTAAGTGACCATGTCAAGCGAGCCAGATACTTAGCCTTGAATTGTGAAGTGTTTGATGCAACAGATTCACGGATTGATGCCTTAGGTCTCGTGAACAATCTATATTTCTCTTCAGCTTCACTATGAGCACTATCGATAGCACCAACATGCCTATGAATTCTCCTTTTCATATTCCAATTTCTAAACCCTTCAACAACAAAAGCATCTCCACCAGGAAATTTGCAGCTATCTTTGAACAAATAGCAAACAAAGCAAAATGCAGCATCTTTATCCACACTGTACTCAATCCACTTAAATTCAGCAAACCACTTATGTTGGAAGCGGCGCATACCTCCACAATCATGTTGCGGAAAAGCATCCCTCTTCATCTTTGGTTGACATGGCCCCAATGCAATGTATGCCCTTCTAACTGAATCTTGGTCATTGACATCATAGCTTGAGATCGGAGCCCTCAATCCAGGATCATGCTCAATACCATAATCATTCTTGTCTTCATCACTAGAATCATTTTCTTCCACGGGTATGGATTCACCAATTCCTGTTGTACCGTCATTTGGTGGCTGATTAGATCTCACAGGTTCAGGTGGTACCGTGCTTGTTTCACTACCACTTTGTCCTTGGAATAACACTACTTGCATTTGACTTTCATTGCAAGATTGATTAACATTCTCCGGTTCAGGTTGTCTTTTCTTTGCAGCAGCCCTTGCCATGAAAATTCTCAAATCAGTAGCGGCACTACCCTTCCTCTTCATGGTTCAAACCTAAAAGTTACACAATTTCAAGTTATCAGATATTTACAATTTCACATTGAACTAAATTTGTGAGCATCTACATTTTGCAAGTTGATGTGCTATTCCAATCTGACAAACAATTGAAAATGATTACCTCAATTTCACCAACAATTGGGGGCAGAAAATTTCACCAGTAGGTCACCGCGTGGTTGCCAGGTCGGACGGCGGCCTACGCCGCCGCCTGCTCGCTGGCCGCCGGCCCGCCGAGGAGCCACTGGCCCGGCCGCCGCTCCTGGCTTCCTGCGTGGCTGGCTGCGTGCGTCGTGCACGCGTGAGGTGCGCGCCAGGCGCCGAGCAGGCTGCCACCGCGCCGGCCCCCCGCGCCCCGCGGCCCGCCGCCGACGCGTCACGCGCCTCCGCCCCGGCGCCCCCCCAACCGCCTCCGGCTCGCCGCTCGCCGGCCGCTGCTTCGGCTCCGTGCGCCTGCGCGCCGCGCGCACGGCGCACCGCGCCGGCCGCCCGTGACCCGCGGCCGCGCCTCTGCCCCTCCAGCCGCCGCGCCGCCGCTTGGCCGCCACCACCGGAGTGCCGCCGCCGTGAACGCCTGAACGGTGAACCCTAGCCGGCGGCTGGTGACTGGTGTGTGCGACTGTGCGTGAGGCGTAGGGGGGGGCGGGATGGGGCACTCGAGTGGGGCGGATGGGCCGGATGGCCGGGATGGGCCAGTTAGCCAGTTGGGCCAGAGAGCGAAGTTGGCCTCCGGTGGGCCTTTTTGAGTGAAATATGTGTGCTACTTCTTTATTTTTGTTTTTTCATACATATACCTAAAATACACTATATATATGAATTTTTTTTACAAAAATAATGGGTATTCAATTGAATACCATTGAATCTAAGTGGGCCCGCCCCTGCATCTAGGTCCAAAACGCGCCACGTGAGCTTCGGACGCGGATGTGGTATGACATCGTGGCGCCACGCTGACAAATATATGAAAAGAACTCCTAATTCCTGCATCTCCTCTGCTCTCGGTTCTTCCATGGCGCTCGGCGTCTACAACCGCGCGGCGGCCGGCAGGCCGACATGGCTCGAGGCGCCTCTTGACTCTTGAATGACCGGAAAGGTGGCTTCCGCAGTTGTGTACCTCTCTTCTGAGGCCCGCACCGGCGAGCAAAAGGGCGGATAGCGTGGGTAGGCGGCGACGTCGGCGAGCTGCAGCGACGGGCGAGCAACACTGCTGGGATGCGTGGCCAACGAGCCATGTGGGCGGGCGAGCGATGACGGCAGGTGAGTGGACGGCGCCGGCGGGCGAGCAACACGGCCGGGATGCGTGGAAGTCGCGCGGGCGGGCAAGCAGCGCAGGAGGCGAGCTACAATGGCGGGCGAGCAAGTGAACAAGGCCGGGATGTGCGGCAGCAGCGTGGGCGGGAGAGCGCCGCAGTCGGGATGAGCGGCCAGTGAACCGTGCAGACGGGCGAGCGGCGCGGGCGAGCCGCGAGATGCGACACGGGCGAGCGACAGGACCGGGGGGGGGGGGGGGGGGGGGGAGAGGGCCGGCCGTCTCCAAGACCCTCCAGCACAAAATTCTCAAAACCTTTTATGGATATTACAGGAAGGGCCGCCGTTCAGGATTTTAAATTC
>NC_028458.1:38450601-38515209 GCF_000263155.2 Setaria italica
AGCAGATTCCAGACGCTGTGGAGAAATAGGGTGACGCATTAACTTCGGTCTCGTGCTAGTGATAATGAGGCGCTCGTGCTCGAGCGGCGCAGACGACGAGATGTGACGACTGTCGAGTGATGTGACAGGGAGGCGCAGTCGGCGAGCCGCACGGATGGGCGAGTGGTGCAGGGGGCGAGATGGGACGACGAGCGAGCGACGTGACCGGGAGGCGCGGTCGGTGAGCCGCGCGGGTTGGCGAATGGCGCAGACGGCAAAACCGACGACGGGCGAGCGGACGGAATCGCCGTCGAGCTGCGAGGGGGCAAATGACGCGGCGGGCGAGCTACGATGACGCGGCTGACGAGCGGAGTGGACGGGATGTGCGGAAGACGATACTGCTGTGCTCAAGGTCGTCACCGGCCTTGTCCAAGTCGCAAACATCAATTATTCCATGGGATTGAAGCTTTCTTGCATCCACCGAGCTCGTCGTCATGCCTGTGTGTGAGGAGATGGTTTACAGAGCGGCGAGGATGTCTTCTTTAATGAGAGGACAGAGGAGGATAACGAGAGGACCTGGACTGAACGATGATAGGAATTAGGGATTGTTTTGCATATATTTGTCAGCATGGTGCCATGGTGGCATGCCACATTCGCGTCCGAAGCGCATTTGGATTTGGATGGACCTCTTTATAGAGTTTAGAGACTTAAAAATGTATTTTAGAAATTTAGGCTGGTTGGCACAGCAGGACAAGTTGAGGTACCTGTGATGCATTTTACTCTTGTTTAGACCATGAGTTTCTTATATTGTTTGTCTGACCGTGGAGACTCTAATCCAAGAGCTAACTTTCATCATTCCATGCCAAACATGTTACACAAGTCAAAGCACTAACACCAAGATGTACTACAATTTAAAAGTGAGTGCCAAGTCGGAGCTCACCCCGTCTCTTCACCGACCAACCAGGGGTCTACCGTCACCCCTGCCGCCCCCGCCTTCTCGATCGCCACCCATTGCTTGCTACCTTTCCGTTCAGAACTTCCTCTAGGTCCGTCAACACAGGTACCTCCAAACCCGAACCCTAAAGAGTTCAATGGTGAGCTCGTTGGATTTGAAGAAGGGGAAAGTTGGGAGAGAGAAAGATTCAGGTACGGGGAGATGGAAAATGCTTGGGGTGTGATATAGATTTTCTCTTCGGGAATTATTTTTTTGCATTGTGTTGTGTTGTATTTTTTATTTGTTTAAAAGTGTATGAATGGGCAGGATTCCATAATCTGCAACTCATAAGTCAGGTTAGACTTGGAGTAGGCCTTGGGTATTCATAATTCATACCTAAATTCACACCCACCTTAAATTTGGAGGGTATGGGTAGAAAATTATATACCCATTAGAAATGGGGAGAGTAAGGTACGGGGATGGTACAATTTATCCATTGGATATATATAGTATCCATTACAAAATTAATTATCCATTGGATATAGGTGAGAACGGGAAGGGTGAAGATTGGATAATATATATTTGAATTTGGTTACGAATTGTCCATTCCCTCCCAATGGCAGGCCTAACTTGGAGGGATGGGTGGTAGCTGTGCTGTGCGCAATAGTGGCTTCCAGAAAAAGAGTTGCGGTCTAGCACCTTTGATTAGCAAGGTTGATCTAGCGTCGAAGGATTGTTGTTTGGACATGGAGGAGGTGGTGGGAGGGACAGGCGCCTCAACAAAAACGATTTTCACGTACGTCACGTCCTTTATATAGCAGTAGTCGATCAGTAACGGTGATGATAGCCATGGAGCTAGTACGCTAGGGCACCTAACCTGTGGACTGCGCAGTGAGAACAAGGGAGATGATACATAATGTTGCTCGAGGTCGGAGACCATTAATTTTTGAGTCGTTGATGATGTCTATCTAGCTAGGGGTGGCTGATCAGCTAGATAGATCAGCTAGTTAAGGTTTGGCTCGTTATGGCTCATTTTCATTTGATAATGAGCCAGCTCGGCTTGGCTTGTTACAATTGACGAGCTAAAAATCGAGTTTGCCTCGGTTCGTTCGAAAGGTTCGAGCTGGTTTGTTTGGCTTTAGCTCACGAGCCAAGCATCATTCAACATTAAAGTCAAGATAAATATACTATTAACCAAAATAAAAATTTAAATGTGTCAATAATATTTTATTCTAAAAGTTTAGCTTAGGATGATATTTTAAAAATAAATAACATTAATCAATAAATTGGGATAATATAGGTGTTTGGAAACTCAAAGTAAACTTAATTAGCACTATATTTGACTTACATGTTGAATAACAAATTTATTTTAACCAAATAATAGTAATACAATTGTATTCATAAAGAAAAAGTTTGGTGTTATCATCTTTGTCGAGGTTAATATAAGCCAATTGAACACCACACGAGGGGGTTTAGAACCGGCTCATTAAGAAAACAAGTTGAAACTGAGCCTTAGCTCGACTTGTTTAAAGGTCAAGCCGACCTATGAACGAGTCGAGTCGGCTCACGAACCTCGAACTTTTCAGCTAGTCTTATGTCCATCCTAGCTAGTTGTTTACGCGAGCACAATGATTATCTCTCGGAGCAAAATCGACCCAACTGTACTATCATATTTCTACATAAACATATCTATCGATGATATAGGAGCTAAGACCCATCAATAACTAGCTCACTGCGAAAACTAGCATGATTGCTGATCAACTTGCTTCTGCATTTTCACATGCCAAAATGTTGTCCTGTCTCGCCCTCATAACTGGCGCATCAATGGACAACCAAGCAACGTTCAACCCCATCGAATCACACACATGCATTGCTGCATTCATGCACGCATAACGCCAAGCACGATGGCATCTTTCTCCCGTGATCGATCAGCTATAAAAAGCCATGCCAAACTCCTTGAGAAAACCATCCCAAAAACACATACGAGCACGCAGTAGCACAAGGTCACCACTATCTTACTCACGATCAGACGACTGCACTGATCACCAATGGCTGCCAAGCTCGCCCTCTTCCTGGCCCTGAGCCTCCTCTTCGCCGCCGCCGCGCACGGCTGCGCACCCTACTGCCCCGGTCCAGTCGTCCCGACGCCGTCCCACGGCCAAGGCGGGCGCTGCCCGATCGACGCGCTGAAGCTAAGGGTGTGCGCCAACGTGCTGGGCCTCGTCAAGGTCGGCCTGCCCCAGTACGACCAGTGCTGCCCCCTGCTGCAGGGGCTCGTCGACCTCGACGCCGCCGTCTGCCTCTGCACTGCGATCAAGGCTGACGTCCTCGGCATCCACCTCAACGTGCCCGTCAGCCTCAACCTCATCCTCAACAAGTGCGGCAAGATCTGCCCGGCCGACTTCACTTGCCCTCCGTAAGATGGGAGCTGATGAAATGAGCTAAACCCCATCATCCAAGGAACTAGGCTTGGGTCCTATCTCGCGATTCCGATACTTCATTTCTTCCAACGGCGACATGTCTGCTGGGCTATTGCACAATCAATAAGTTTGTTATAAATTCTTTCACTGTACCTTCGATTTGTACACTTGTATGGAGTTGTACCATTTTTAATTGTCGATAAGAAATGCTCACTTTTTCTTGGGAGAAAGAGGAAAGAAATATTCATGGTCAATTACACGTATATGCTGCACGTCGGTTATATTTATGTCTACCCAAATATTCTACATGGTGAGGAACCAAAATTTGGTATAAGCACCAGATTTTGGTATCTCATCTATTTGCAAAAAAGTTAAAAACGCATACGCCCCTATAATACACATGCTGACATGCACACCTATCACTTTGAGCACCTTCAAAGAGATTGGACCACGAAGTCACCCCTCTTCTGTACGAGGAGTCATTACTAGAGAAATGACCTTTCATCCAGCATTTTAGTAGTGGTCGGAATTAGACCCGGTACTAATGTGAGCATTAGTACTGGGTCTAACATATAGTTCCCCGTGACCCCTTTTAGTACCGGGTGTTACCCCGTGGGTGGAGGGTGGTGGGCGACGGGGCGAAGGCGGGAGGGCGGGGTGGCGACGGGGCTGGCCGGGGGCGGGCGGATGTCGGTGGGAGGAGGCGGGTGGGAGGGCGGCGGGGCTGGGTGAGATTTTATTTTTTTTTATTTTTTAATACCCCTTTAGCACCGGTTATTTCAACCTGTACTAAAGGCCTCCCTTTAGTACCGAACTAGTAGTACCGGTGGCACAACCGGTACTAAAGGGGTTCCTAACCGGTACAAAAGGCCATTTCCTTAGTAGCAACGTCACCTACCATTGAAAAAATAATGTTGTTTACTCCTAAAATAAATCCATGCTATGTTCAGGACTCTAAATTTATGCATAGTTTGCCCATCTTACTATTACTAATTGGAGGCTCCTTTTGAATCCTCCACATAAAGGCACCTAGGAATTCTAGATGGACACTGTAGAAAAAGAGATAAATACTACAAATTCTCTCAAAAATCAAAACATCTTGCCTTCAATTCGGTAGCTCAAATCATCATAGCCATTGGATCTATTATAATTTTTTAAAAAATTACCCACCTATGCTATTATGAAAATAGCCTAAAGGAACACCTAAATCTATATCTAAATTACCCACCATTGCTATTATATAAAATAAAATAAAATAATCCCCTTATCTTCATGCAAATTATCCACTTATGCCACTATAAAAAAACTTAAAATAACCCCCTAAATTTGCATTTAAATTGCGCACCATAACATTATATGAAATAATTTAAAATGGCTTCTTAAATTTGCATCAAAATTACTCACATTTGTCATTATTAAAAATTTGAATCCAAATTACTTTCATTAAAAAATATAACCAGAGGTATGCAAATGTACGATTTTAAATTGTCTATTTCTTACACTGCTGGTATAGAACATAATAATCAAGGTATACACAAATGATGTGTCACCATTTATAAATATATAGAGAAAGTGATTAGAATACAGATTTTCATGTTAAAATATACCTCAAACATAGAGTTCATTAAACAAATTAAAGCGCATACCTGCAACGCAAAATGAAAAAAAATAAAGATTACAAATGTGGATGAAAATATTATATATAGAGTAATTACTAACTAAAGTCTATCACAATTGGTTGAAGATAATAGAATTATATCTATATAAGTATTGTATCAAAATATTTAACAAATGAGAGAGATCAAGGCAACCATTTTGATTTCTAGCTATGTGTCCATTTTTTTAATTGGAAACTCCACATTAATTTTCAGAAGATGCACTAGGGAAAAAGATAAATACTAGAAATTCTCACAAAAATAAAAACATATGGGCATCAAACCTGTGGACTCTAATAATCATAGCCATTGGTCTATTAGATTTTCTTAAAGACAATTATGCTTTCATTCTAAAGTAAACTTCTAAACCGATATCTAAATTACCCACCTTTTCATTATGAAAAACAATTTAAAGTAACCACATAATCTTCATCTAAATTATCTATACATATCAATATAAAAATAACTTAAAATGCCCTTCTAAATTTGTATCAAAATTATCCACCTATGTCATTATTAAAAAATAACCTAAAGTAAACATCTTAATCTTAATCTAATGATCTATATGTTCGTTATACAGAAATGTTCAAAAGTAAACAAATATATGATTCTAAAATTACCTATTTCTATCGTTATTAATATAGAAATACTAAGTTAAGGTATATACGCATGATGTATGTCACCGCGTAAACCAATTATACGGGAGAAAGCAATGAAAAATACTGATCTTCGTGTTAAAGACAATGTATGGATGTGCATTGTAAAGTGAAAAAAAATATGAATGTGAATGAAAAAATATATAGAGTATTTACTAATTAAAAGTCAATCACAACTGAAGTATTGTGTTAGAATATTAAACAAATGAGAGAGTGTAGATAAATATTTTTGATTAGTAGTTAGGGATCTAATTTTTAAATAACTTTCTAATACAATAATTTTTAAATTTATTAGCCCATGAAGGAACATGGGTTGATGAACTAGTGGTAATAATTGTTATAATGGATGGTTAAAAGAAGCAACTACTTTTGTCGACGGATTGTAATAATTGTTATAATTGAATTTTGTGAAATTTTGTCGACGGATACTTATGAATTTAAGAAATGCAAGCCTGCCAAGGTATTCAAAGTACCATTTATTTCTATTTGTTACATGGACAAAAGCAGGAATATCTATATTAATCATCTCGGAGTGGTGAGGACTCCCACCGATTTAAAATCTACGGAATGGTAATTGTCCCTCAAGAACTTTTTGCTCTCACCGGCACTTGATTTTGTGAGCTACAAGTAAATATGAAGTTGACACTTCATGAGGTAAGAAAACATCAACATTTGCTCCGCAAAAAAGGAAAAAAGAATCAACATTCATTTTTTTACAATTCAAGAACAATAAGTTTGCGTTAGAGTTAGGATGACCTTTTTGTGTAATTTCAAGTACTTTTGGGGTGAGTTTAGTCCAGACAAGGCCAGTTTTTCGTGCAATGCTACATTAATTTTGAGTCGTGCATATCGAATTGGAGATAAAAAATCATAGGTATTATATAGAGACACTGCCAAAAATATATGATGCTTAGGACTACTATAAAAGATATTATGTTTCAAAAGAGTAAATATTATAAAAGTACTTTAACGATGGATTTATGGACATCTACATTATGTTGTTAATCTACACAATCTTTATGCCTCGATTATATATCTATGCTGAAAAGGTGGAACCGGATGAATAGCTGCGAGCAAATCATAGCTACTCCGTCCAAATGTAGTGGTAAGGTGAACATGCAGCGCTAGGCTGCATACATTTGTCTGGTGCGGACACGCGTGTATGGAAACCTTCTGCTAAACTTTAGCACCTGTTACATCGGATGTTTGGATACTAATTAGGAGTATTAGACATAATCTAATTACAAAACTAATTGCACATATGGAGTCTAATTCGTGAGATGAATCTATTAAGCTTAATTAGTCCATGATTTGATAATGTGGTGCTACAGTAACCATTTGCTAATGATGGATTAATTATTCTTAATAGATTCATCTCGCGAATTAGACTCCATCTGTACAATTAGTTTTGTAATTAGGTCATATTTAGCCCTTCTAATTAGCATCCGAATATTCGATGCGATTCTATTAAAGTTTAGCACCTCGTATCAAACAAGTCCTGGTCGGACGACTTTCAGACCACTGAGTTGCGTGCATTATTCATCTATACATCCTAGATTAGAGACATGGGCAGAGCCACTGCTATTTGTATAATATTTGAGCTCAGTTTCCGATGGAGCGCGTCGCGCCCATGTTATTTCACCAGCGAGTTAACACGAGTCTGGTAAGTACGGACGATATGAAAGATCAAAATTGTGTTCAAACGATATGTCCTCGTGGAAGGGTGTGTCTGGGAGACAAGTAGCTCTGCTACATCGGATATTCGGATGCTAATTAGAATGACTAAATATAAGCTAATTACAAAACTAATAGCAGAACCCCTAAGCTAAATCGTGAGACGAATCTATTAAGCCTAATTAATCCATCATTAGCGAATGGTTACTGTAGCACCACATTGTCAAGTCATGAACTAATTAGGCTTAATAGATTCGTCTCGCCATTTAGCCTAGGGTTGTGTAATTAGTTTTGTAATTAGCATATATTTAATACTCCTAATTAGTGTACAAACATCCGATGTTTAGCCCCCGTCTCCCGAACACCCCTTAATTATCCTGCAGTGAATTTGGATTTGTTCCTTAGCGAGCAAGGTTCAAAAAATATCGAGGGAATCATGCAGAGTTGCTTGCAATCAACGATTTATCACATGCAGATGCAAGATGCAACCAGCTGAAAGCATGGAGCCATGGACTGGGTGTCTGGGACTACTACTCGTGATCGCGGAGTTCATCACCGGAGACTGTGGATTCTTTGTCTCCAGACGAGTTAGTCAATTCAGGAGTTGGCATTTTTATCGTAAGTCCTGTGAGAAAAATCCACGAGCATGGTTTCGAATAATGTCTGGGTGACTGCAGATTACCAATATGTGATCAGTTTCAATAGAATTAATGGGAACTTTTGAATAGAAATGATTCCAGCTAGCACAAATATATTTCTGCGTTAATCTGTTACAGCATATGAGTCCGCCTGATGCATCAGTATAGCTAGCTCGTTGAGTGAATTTTTGACATGATTTCTCAACTTGCTTCTGTATCTCCACATGCCAAAATGTTGTCCGATCTCTCCTTTACACCTAGCGCATCCCAGGACAACCAAGCAAATGTTCAACTTGATCGAATCACACATGTATTGCTACAGTCATGCACGCATGACGCCAAGCACGAAAGCATCTCCTCCCGTGATCGATCAGCTATAAAAACCATGCCAAACACCTTGAGAAAACCATCCCAGAAGCACACGAGCAAGCAGTAGTAGCACAGTGTCTCTCTACTCCTTGCTCGCGGCACGATCACACACTCCACACATCACCAATGGCTGCAAAGCTCGCCCTCTTCCTGGCCCTGAGCCTCCTCTTCGCCGCCGCCGCGCACGGATGCGCACCCTACTGCCCCGGCCCAGTCGTCCCGACGCCGTCCCACGGCCACGGCGGGCGCTGCCCGATCGACGCGCTGAAGCTGAGGGTGTGCGCTAACGTTCTGGGCCTCGTCAAGGTCGGCCTGCCCCAATACGACCAGTGCTGCCCCCTGCTGCAGGGGCTCGTCGACCTCGACGCCGCCGTCTGCCTCTGCACCGCGATTAAGGCCGATGTCCTCGGCATTCACCTCAACGTGCCCGTCAGCCTCAACCTCATCCTCAACAAGTGCGGCAAGATTTGCCCGGCCGACTTCACCTGCCCTCAGTAAGTTGACCCAGGAGGCAGGAGCTAATCTTGCTAAAGCACGCTCCGAATGTGCGCTTGTACTCTTCCTCGCGTTTCCACATGGTGAATTGCTTGCAGCAACGACCCCGTTGTTGCACGATCGAAAGTTTGTTACCAATTCTTTCATTGTATCTTGTGATTTGATTTACTTATGTGAAATTGTATTATCATTTTTAATTGTCAAATAAGAAAAGTTCATTTTTAAAGTGATAAAAGGAAGAAAGTGTTCATTGGTTGATGGTAGATGCACAGACTTGTGGGCAGTGGCAGCTGGTATCAGAAGTTAACTAGCACTAACTTATATCTTTTTCCGAAACACAATACATGTGCAAACATTTACATATTCACACACTATAAATACGCGTATGCAATCCAACTCCTACGAGCACTTCCAAAACTGAGCTAGCGTATCTCTAGATTGATGAAATCACCAATATTATCTCACTGTTGATTGCCCATCAGCGTACTGTTGGAAGAATAGTGCCAGTTAATTTATCATATAAGTAAACGATGATCAAGTGATGATCCTAAAATTCCGACTGCATATAAAGTGCTAAACAAAATGTTAACATACATTTGACCTGTTGTTGAATCAATAAATGCAAAGCACGTCTGAGGTGGAATGGTTGGTGGGCTGCACTATTGAGCTAAATGGGCATGTTGGGCTGATAGTTAGCTAACTATCTTCCACAAGACAGACATATAGAAGCTAAATGGACGAGACCCACATAAAAGAAAGTAGCATTATGGTCCCTTCCTAGATTTTTAGGAGGGGACGGCCTAGTTACATATAGATCGTGCGACGTGACCATCTATTGTTCTATATTTGGTTTAGAGAGACCTAATGGTGGGACCAGGCATATGCTACTCGCCACTCGGCTGCCAATGCCAACCTCGTCCGTGACCTTCCGCTCGACCTCGACCTGCCACATCGCCTCTGCCTGTCCGTCCACACACCAGGCTCCACTTCCCCAGCGCAGCGTCTTATAAACGTTATTAACAAGTGCTGTGTGATTCGTAGGATATGCACCAGTAATTTTGAAATCTAAGATCCATTGCATGGGGCGAATTTATTATGAGCTTGGAATGTGTGTTATTTAGACAAGTTTTCACAACTATTGTTGAGCAAGCTACGCGGTAAGATTTTTTTGGTGGAACTTGCCCATTAAGATTGGATTCTCAACTCCACGTTGGTGCTCACATTTTTTTGGATTTATTCCAAGATTTAACCGGCACTATTATTTTAGTGGTAGGCGATGTGCCTGTCGATAATGAGGCATAACTTTGTCAATCTCGAGTATTTGCCGGTTCAATGTTTCGGAGGTGCTCATAGAATATGTTGTATGCGTGTGTACGTAGAGACGAGTGTAAGTGCGTGTATATAAGCGTCTGCGTATGTACTATGTGATAGAAAAAAAAACTATCGTTAAGAAGGAGAGAAATTGGAAATGTGTTCGTTATTACTTAACAAATGTAAGGCAATCAAACGGTGGCAAATAAACCCCACTAACACACGCGTTCTTTTATCCGCGGGCATGCGGCTGGTTGAAAAATTACAGAGTTGATGAGAGAACATGTCAAGCCCAAGTCGAAGAAGTCCCATAAGAAGACTAGAAGAGTTGTGGGTTTAGTTATGCTATTCGGCCCATGGGCTTGTAACGATTCGAGGCTGCATCCTCTGTGTCTGTCTGGCTATGAACTGCTCCAATGTAGTATATTAGCAGCAGAGAAGACACTGAACAATGATCATCTTTCTCCTGCCTCTCGCCGGCGACGGTTTTATCCATCCAAACCCCTCCGTTGTGCTGCCACTGAGGAAGAGGATGGCTACAGATGCCCTCAAAAAAATAAAAGATAAAAAGAGGATGGCTACAGAACAGTAGTTGCGGTGCCGCTCGCCGGCGGGTGCATGTCCAGGTTGTATGCATATTTTTAAAGTGAATACCGTGAGTACACGATGTGGTATCGCTTATATTAACTAATTCTGCTTCGTTGACAAAACCGTACTATGTTCGTTAGCGAACAGAGCTGCAAAGTATCAAGCATGGGTTGCGCGGATTTGCTTGCAATCAAACGATCTGTCAGTTCTTCGATCGTCATGTGCTATGCGGACCATACATATATTCCCTGTCTGCTGACGCTTCAGCGAATTCGCATTTCACGTGGTGTCCTCTGTGAGAATATGATTCAGTATATGTTGGTAGTTTGTTTCATCTGGCGGTCACATTGTGTACGTTTTGCTGACATAAATTAAAGGCAACAACTAGAATGAAAAAGGAATTGGTATAGACCAACTTATTGAGGCGGCCGATCTGTTTCATTGCTACTCTCCATGAGTGCAGCAAATAGAGCTTCTTCATAACCAATCTACGGAAGATTAGAGTCATGAGCCATCACCACCTTGTAACATGAATGTTGATTGATCAAGGGTGCTTTCATTGTCCCCATATGCCAAAATGTTGACCAATCTCTCGTAACAACTGGCGTATATATCCAGGACAACCAAGCAAACGATGTGATCAAACCGATCATTGTACTTACATTGGTCTAAAATACATTAGACATGCATCATGCATGCCATGGCATGCCTGATGGTAGGCGCTTCCAGCTTCCTCCATGCCTGGATCGGTCAGCTATAAATACACGCGCAAACACCCGAGGAAAACCACCCCCAAAGAACCAGAGACGCGAGCTAGCACTACATCAGATCACCATTCCTAGCTCTCTTACGATCTTGCGTTCTTGCTCTTGCTGTGGTGGGAAATCAATCAATCGCCAAATGGCTGCCAAGCACGGTCTCTTTGTTGCTCTCAACCTACTCCTCTTCGCCGCCGCCGTGTACGGCTGCGCAGATAACTGTGAGCCATCCTATCCCACTCCACCCGTCGAGCCACCATCATCGACCTACGTTCCCGAGCCACCAGCTCCGATAGCGCCGGCGACCGACGGCCACAGCCATCGCCCGGCCGGTCGGTGCCCACTGGATGCGCTCAAGCTCCAGGTGTGCGCAAGTGTCCTGGACGGCCTTGTCAAGATCAGCCTGCCGGAGGAGCGGGAGAAGTGTTGCCGGCTGCTGGACGGGCTCGTCGACATCGATGCTGCCGCCTGCCTCTGCACCGTGCTCAAGACCAACCTCCTCGGCATTTCCCTCCACGTGCCCATCGACATCAGCCTCAGTCTAAACCGGTGCGGCCGCAAGGATTACCCGCCCGGCTTGACCTGCCCTCGCTATTAATTAATCTCGATTGTTAATCAAGGTCCAACCACGTTATTTATGTCCATGCGCACAAGGAGCACACACTTCTCGTCTAGTATCTCACTTGATTCAAAAGTTTATTGCTTGCAGCGGCGACCTATCTGAGCCGTTGCACGATGGAATAAGTTTCTTCTATATTTATTTATCGCACCTTCAGTTCGTTACAAATCCCTATTGCATTTTGGTATTTGTTCTCAGGCATCTATTGAATAAGTTAATTATGGAGTTTATAATTGTAATAGTATATGTCTTTAGTTAATTTCTTGATCAATGCCGAAACGGATCTTATTATCAACAAGAGTGTTCATCGTTGAAAAAAAGAACTATCTCCCTTGGGAACTCTGATCCCTTGGAAATGAAAGAACTTGAGGAACAAATCCGGTAATTGATGATTTTGCTAAAAGTTTTCATCAGAAAACACCTATGTACCCTCGCTCTCGAGGTGACACCTTAATACTTTCTGACTTGTACTATTAACTCAAATCAAAGATAGTAGTTTGTCTATAAAAAAAATATGTGTTCTACTTTCGAAAGCCATCAATGCTAAACAACACCGCCTCAACATCCAGAGGTCCATCTTTATACTCCAAGGAAGCACTGGCAGTCAAAACAACCAAACTGACTTTCTGACTTGTACTATTAACTCAAATCAAACATAGTGGTTTGTCTATAAAAAAATATGTGTTCTACCTTCGAAAGCCATCAATGCTAAACAACACCGCCTCAACATCCAGAGGTTCATCTTTATACTCCAAGGAAGCACTGGCAGTCAAAACAACCAAACTGACCGGGCCTTGGGTGGATCTTCCAAAAGCTATATATCCAGTCTAAATAGGGTGATCTTTGAGTCCAAATTGATCATGTGATACGGTTTGGTTCGAGGTTTATTGTACCACTTGACTGGTTTGGTTCGGATTTAGGAGAGTAAAGCAACTTCAAGAGTTTACTAAAAAAATCTCCCTCAAAACTATCTATCGAGGACTCTACTAAAAAATTATTCTCTCAAAATCATATCATCCCACAGCAGATCCCTAATAATAAATTCTCCAATGCTTCAAAACTGGCCACGTCAGCACGTGAACCCCTCTGTTGGGCTCCAACAGCTTACCCCCTCCGGGCGGGACCGTGAGCTACAGGACCGGCTCGCGGCCGTCTCCGAGCTGCAACACCCTTCACCAATCTTGTAGCCCTATGATTCAGCTACATTTTTTTACTTTGGCTGATTGCACACTGTAGAATCCGGTGAGTTTCGTAGCCAAAACACTGAACTCCGTTCAGTTCCACCTATCACCCCGACCGCTCCATAGCAACGCCACCACGCGGCCAGCAATGTCCGGCGACCGCCCTCGTCACCCACTCGATGAGTAGATAGACCCGGCATTGCCAGAGCTCGCACCTGGGCGTGCTCTCGTCCACATTCAAGCGTCCCGACCCCTGTAACCAGCGCCCCCGACCTCCCTGCTCTCCCCCTCCTCCATTTTCCTCTCCATTTGAGCAAGAACGATCGCACACTGTCACCAGCTCGATTTGCCTTCCACCAGCCGCCTTCCTCAAACCACCCACATTCGACGCTCAGTCACCTCCCCAGCTTCTTCCTCGACCCATCCCGTCGCTCGTCATCCACTCGCTGGCTAGGGATTCGAGTTTTTCTGTCCGCCACTGCTGCCACCAAGCCGAGCTCCTGCGCCGGCCGAATCCACCGTGCTCCAGCCATCTTCGTTCAATCCCTCGTGCCTGCATCTCCTAGACCTCCCTAGCTCCGCCACTGACCCACCTCCGACAAGCTCTGACGAGCTTCGACGACCAGACCGCCGGGAATCGCGGTTCCCGCGGCCGCCCGTGGCCGTGAGCTGTAGGAAATTCCGAGGACGAGCAGTTTGGGGGCGATTGGGGGAGGACCGGACTCGTGCATATATGCGGGGCGACGGAGGTGTTTTTCACATCCGCGCATTTTTATGGGAAGGATAGGGAAGCTGTTGGAGGTATAAAAAATTTCCCCCTAAATAAGGTTTTGGAGCAATTTTAAGGGAGCTTTTTGGAGTTGCTCTGAGTTGGTTTAATTTGGTTTGGAATTGACTTATTTTCTATATCGTTTGGTTTTTAACCCATTAGCAGATTTATTTCACACCCTAAGGGCCCAACGGCGTGGGCTTCATCACCGCTGGGCATCAACCACGACCCGCATGGGCCACCCATTTACACATGCCGAGGCGCACCGTGTGCTACCCGGCCCTTAGCTGTCGTTCTGCCCCTTGGTTCTCCTTGGCAGCGACCAAGAGAGTACAAAATGGAAGTGCCTTGACCGGGGTGTGTCCAAAATCAACTATGCCATCTGGCCACCCACACCTGTCCCTTGATGGACGGACAGTAAGACTAGATGGACCCATCCATCATGGAGATTGGGTCAACCGATTGTGTTCCGTTGCACCTTGTAATAATGCCTTTTACGGGGAAGGCCTGACGGGCACATGCACGCGTTGCTACATAGCATTGCGCTGATGTTAGGGCGTCTTGAGCCCCCGAGCCCTCAAGCTCAATGCCTAGTAGGGGCCCTCAGGGCGGTGTCGTTGAACCAGCTACTGAACCGGTTGGGCTTGGGATGCTCCTAGCTACGGGCGTGGCCCTGAACCGGTTGGGCTTGGGATGCTCCTAGCTACGGGCGTGGCCCTGAGTGTCGTCAGCCACCACCCCCATGCCATGTGGGGTCTAGGCGCCTGCACGTTTGATGACGTGTTGCCGAACCACCTTAAGCCACTTGTTCGAGGAACCATAGTTCTCATATCAACGACAGTCACCACATTTAGCTCGTTGTCGACGTGCACATAGCCTATCATTAAATGAATAAGATGAAAATAAGAGCACCATAGTTTAGTTGGCAGGACCGTTCCACCATACATGTAAGTTTATTTTGGTGGCTATATATTGTTTTCAACAATGATGGAATGTACAAAACTTGATGGTCCAATTTATGCTCCTTTTTGGAAAATTCTATTATGTCCCTCTTTTTTTAGCTAGCGTGAAGGTTCAAAAAGGGTCTCTATTTAGTTTGTGCTGGCCTCTTAGAAATCTCTATGGCTGAGCCTGGAATGTGTTGCTTTGAGAATATTAAATTACGCAACTATTTGATCCAGATCCTAAACTCTAGTCCTAGTTACACAAGCGCATATACTTATCGAAAAAACAACCGCATACTTGACCTCAACTACCACAACATGGTCATATTTAGAAAGGGAAAACTGAAAATATACCTAAGTAACTAAAAGGGAATAGAGTGGTGTGATAATTACTTATTTGTGAACAAATAAAGCACTCAACGGTGACAAATGCCCCCGAGAACACATGCATTCTGGTCCGGTGTCATCTGGACGTCCAGCGCTGCTGGTTGACTTGCAATTGCGGAGTTGTGGGAACGGCCGGAAGGTGCACGCCGGCGCGTGTCTAGGTTGTACTAAATAATTGTGATTATATCAATTGTACTCCCACCACCACAAGCCCACAATGCGGTATCTCTGTGAGTAATTAACTCCACTTCGTTGAGATAATTGTACTTTGTTCGTTAGGAAACAGAGCCGCAAAATATCAGGCATGAATTATGCGGATTTGCTTGCGATAGAAATCATCTGTCACATGGGTACCTATCAGAATAAGAAGAACTGATGAACATGAACACAAGTAATCAATCGATCACATCGCATAGTCTCAACATCTAGCATGCATTACACATGAGCTCCATGCATGCATGCATGGACATGCTCTTGCAACATCGATCATCAGCTATAAATACCACGCGCAACCGACCCCTGCAAACCACCCAGAACCCAGCAGTAGCCCCAGACAACCATTCCCAGCTTTGTTACAAACTTCCAATCACGCTGTGGTGGGAAATCAATCAATCGCCAAATGGCTGCCAAGCACGGTCTCTTTGTTGCTCTCAACCTACTCCTCTTCGCCGCCGCTGTGTACGGCTGTGCAAATAACTGTGAGCCATCCTATCCCACTCCACCCGTCGAGCCACCATCATCGACCTACGTTCCCGAGCCACCAGCTCCGATAGCGCCGGCGACCGACGGCCACAGCCATCGCCCGGCAGGTCGGTGCCCACTGGATGCGCTCAAGCTCCAGGTGTGCGCAAGTGTCCTGGACGGCCTTGTCAAGATCAGCCTGCCGGAGGAGCGGGAGAAGTGTTGCCGGCTGCTGGACGGGCTCGTCGACATCGATGCCGCCGCCTGCCTCTGCACCGTGCTCAAGACCAACGTCCTCGGCATTTCCCTCCACGTGCCCATCGACATCAGCCTCAGTCTAAACCGGTGCGGCCGCAAGGATTGCCCGCCCGGCTTGACCTGCCCTCGCTATTAATTAATCTCGATTGTTATTCAAGGTCCAGCCACGTTATTTATGTCCATGCGCACAAGGAGCACACACTTCTCGTCTAGTATCTCACTTCATTCAAAAGTTTATTGCTTGCAGCGGCGACCTATCTGAGCCGTTGCAAGATGGAATAAGTTTCTTCTATATTTATTTATCGCACCTTCAGTTCGTTACAAATCCCTATTGCATTTTGGTATTTGTTCTAAGGCATTTATCAAGTTAGTTATGGAGTTTGTACTTGTACTAATATCTTTAATTAATTTCTTGATCAATGCCGAAACGGATCTTATTATCAACATGAGTGTGCATCGTTGAGAAAAAGAGCTGGCTCCCTTGGGAGCTCCGATCCCATGGAAATGATAGAACTTCATGAACAAATTAAACCTAATGGAGTATCCAGTATGTATATGATGATTTTGCTAAAAGTTTTCATCAGAAAACGCCTATTTACTCTCACCCTCAAGGTGACATCACGATCCTTTCTAACTTTTACTACTAAAACAAAAACCAAATATAGTGGTTTGTTTAGTGTTGACAACGTTGCTTAGTATTCATTAGTAAAGGTGTGTTCTACCTTCCAAAGCCATCAACACTAAAGAACATCGCCTCAACATCCAGGGGTCCATTTATACTCCAGGGAGGCACAAACATAAAACCCTAGGTGATTCGGAGCCCAAACAACAAAACTGAGCCTTGGATGGACCTTCCAAAAGCTATATATCCAAGACAATTCTGACGTTCCTCTAAAAATGGAAACATGGAAGAAAAATATAAATGCCAACAAGTAACTCCTGCAAAGGTGAAAATAACTTCATCCACTCATTGAACTCCGACCATCAAGCCACATGCTTCAACAACCTCATTGTCCACCATAAGGTGAAATGAATCCGCAAGACACTGACCAGTGTTGGAGGTTCCATGCATGTCCTGGAACATGGCAACAACGCCAAGCCCCGATGTGCAAGGCAACAACTATTCCAGCACCTTAGGGGATTCTCCTAAAGTGACGTCTGCAAAAAGAAAAGGACATCCATGGACGCTGCCATCACACTACCGACTGAACCGAGCCTAGGTTTTCGCCTAGAGACATCACTAGCAAGAGGTGAGCATGGCACAACGATGCCTCCTGCGAGGAAATCAAGTGGCGCCTGCGTCGAGATTGGGCAGCAAGAAGTTGACACCGCAATTCCCAACAATGAGCACCCGCCGACCAATGCAATGGCATCGTTATGCCAAAAGCAACTATCGTAGAGGCTTCGAAGAATGAGGACTAACAGCGGATCCGGACAAATCGACCTAGCTGGAGACCAATCGGCCAATTGCTGATTGCCAGTGCGCAACCAGCCAACAGCCTATGGTTATCGTACGCTAGGGGGCCGTCAGGCACACCGGCCACAAGGAGCCTGAGCTGATCTTAGAGGGAAATGGGAAGGGAGGAAAGGGAAGTGATGCTTAAGGCCACCATTGCCGCCGCTCGGACTACTGCTGCGGCAGCGGCCGGGGAGGAGCATCGAAATAGGTCTTGGGCACGAGATTGGATCGCCTCCCGTGTTGCCCTATTGACCACCATTGATCTACGAACTGAAACCTAAACTCTGTCTCTTAATCTACCTCTGGATCTCTTTCTCAAGTGGGTTTTTATTTTTGGTTTGAGTGACTTGTATTTTTCCTCCTTTTATTTTGTTATCTTCTTATAAAAATTTGGCAAAACTCTGTTTGTTCAAAGAAATATCTCCATCTACATCCTCTTTCTCCTACCTATCGCTGGCAACGGCTTTATCCATCAAAATCCCTCCGGTGTGCCGCTGGTGAGGAAGGAAGAGGATCGCCACAGAACATAGGTTGCATGTCTTGGTTGCATTGGACGTATAGTTTTAATAAAATGAATAGCGAGAGGCCTGGAATTATGATTATTCCACTCACACCATGAGTCCACGTCTCCACCATATGGTATCACTTATTAAATAATTCTACTTCATTGAGAAAATTGTACTATGTTCGTTAGCGGTAATTATGCGGATTTGCTTCCAGCAATCAAACGAGATCTGCCACATGCAACTAGCGGGCGCAATACTGCTGGTGGAGTTCATCGATAGCCATGTACTACATGCGAATCATATGATTCGGTGCATATATTCTACAAAGAAATATACCTAAGTAATAGGGAATTAAATGGGGTTATAATTATTTCTGAACTAATGAAGCGTTCGACGCATACATTCTGGTCTGGTCATCTGGACATGCAGCGCACAGGCACCGCTTGCACACGCGTCGTTGTTCATCTGATAGATCAGTGTCTGGTGACCCCCGCCGGGTGCGTATCTAGGTTGACCGAATAATTGTGATTATACTCACACCACCATGAGGCCACGATATGGTATCTCGCTTATTAACTAACTCTACTTCGTTGAGAAAACTGTACTTTGTTCGTTAGGAAACTGAGGTGCAAAATGTCAAGCATGAATTATGCGGATTTGCTGGCGATAAAAACCATTCGTCTCACGTGCGTACCCTATCAGAAAGAGAAGCACAACTGATGGACAAGAACAAGTAGTATTAATTAATATCGCATCGCATAGTCTCGATCAACATGTGATGAACAAGAGCTTTATTGATTTATAGCCTAATCTAAAAGATGATTAGAGTCCGGAGCCATCACCACCTTGCAACGTGATTGATCAAGGCATTCTGTTTATTTCGCTGGTGCCAAAATGCTGACCAATCTCTCCTAGCAACACGGGTGTATCCAAGACAACAAAGCAAATCAAACCGACGATTATGCATGCATTATCGATCTCATAGTATATTACACATGCGCGGCATGCATGCATGGGCATGTTAGTCACTGGCAACTTCGATGAGCTATAAATACCACCCACAAACGACCCCTGCAAACCACCCCGAATTAAAGAACCAGAGAACCCAGCAGTAGCCCTAGACCACCATTCCCGGCTTTGTTACGATCACTTGATCGCCAATGGCTGCAAAGCTCGTTGTCCTCGTTGCCCTCAGCCTGCTCCTCTTCGCCGGCGACGCGCACGGCTGCATACCCTACTGTGGACCAGCTGATTCCACTCCGCCCGAGCCGGCACCATCGACCTACGCACCCGAGCCAGCAGCTCCTACGACGCCGGTCGCACCAACGCCATCAAGCTATGCTCCCCAGCCACCCGCTCCGACAGTGCCGACGACCGATGGCCACGGCCATCGCCCGGCCAGGCGGTGCCCAGTGGATGCGCTCCAGCTCCAGGTGTGCGCAAGCATTCTAGATGGCCTTGTCAAGGTTAGTTTACCGGAGGAGCGGGAGAGGTGCTGCCGGCTGCTGGACGGGCTCGTTGACATCGATGCCGCTGCGTGCCTCTGCACCGTGCTTAAGGCCAACGTCCTCGGCATTCCCCTCCGCGTGCCCATCAACATCAGTCTGAGTCTAAACCGGTGCGGCCGCAGGGATTGCCCACCCGGCTTGACTTGCCCTCGCTATTAAGCTCGATCGGGAATGATCAGGATCGAGCCGTCATATTTCCCGTCTCGCTTCAAAGGTTTGCTTGCGGTGGCGGCGACTTGTCTCATAGCCGTTGCATGCTGGGATAAATTTGTTTAAATTTTATATATTGCATTTTAATTTTCTTATAGTTCATTATTGTACTTTGGTATCTGTTCTGAGTCATGTATCCAGTGACTTATGGAGTTCTTACTGTTATATACCATATTTAATTTGTTAGTCAATGCCGCACAAAGCTTATTATCAACAAGAGTGTTCATCGTTTTTGTTTCAATTCTTTGGAGACTAGAGGAGCGAGTTTTCATGGGACGTCCTATCGGGATTGCGAAAGCCAGATAGTTACAGCGTTTAGGCCCGCTAGGAGGTCATCAAACCTAGCATCTTCTTCTTCCCCGCATCTTCCACATGCGCCTCCCATTCCAGCTACCGCAACCTCCACTGCCTCGGCCAGCGGCGACGCGCTGCCGCATCATCCGCCCACCAAATGCCACCACACTCTTCGGCCCGCCCTTCCTAATATGGCGATGCTTCTCGTCCCCACCACCAAGCACCGCCCGCTGGATGTATGACCCTGCCCGACCGGCAACGCTCCTGTGCCGCCTCGCCTCTACCACCAGCCAAACCACTAGCTCCGTCAGGCGTGCCGCTGCCGCAGAACTTCTCCCCTAAGACCGGCCACCATTGGAGCCCCCAGCAACTCCAAACCCTACTCCTAACCTCCGTCGCTCCCGCTACCGCCACCGGCCTCAACCACCACCAGCAGCCGGTGGCGACGTCGCAGCCGAGCCGCTCCTGCCCACCTCCCATCCCTTCACTCGCCTCCCACCCCTCCTAAAATTAGGCATCGGAAGTCGTGATTTGTTGCATGAATTTTAGGTATCGGAAGCTACATAAGAAAAAGAAATTCCGGAAGCCAGATAGGATCTCCGTGGATTCAGGCCATGCGGCCCATACTAGACGTGTTGACCCATTACCGATTTCCTTCCAGATCCAACCGGCTTGGCCCACGAGACAAGCTACCAAGCCCGTTAACTTTTACTGGACGGTGTCACTAGGTTCGTCCGAAGTTCTTCCAAACATGCTCGAAGCATCATCGTCGTCATGATCGCGGAAAACCAATATGGCTTCCGGGCTACTTAGACTTCCAATATTTGAGATTCGTGCGGGCAAACCTCATTCGTTGGATGCTCATCCATCTCAACCCTAACCTCAGCCCACGAACCGCCGCCACCCCAGCCTCGGGCGCCGCGTGCTCCCTGCTATATCACCTCACGCAGCCCCTAGCGCTGCAGTTCCCTAATGCGCGCGCCGCCCCACCGCTCAGCGCTGCCGCATCATCCGCCCACCAAATGCCACCACCTCTTTGGCCCGCCCTTCCTAATATGACGATGCTTCTCATCTCCACCACCAAGCACCGCCCGCTGGATGTATGACCATGCCCGACCGGCAATGCTCCTGTGCCACCTCGCCTCTACCACCAGCCAAACCACTAGCTCTGTCAGGCGTGCCGCTGCCGCAGAACTTCTCCTCTAAGACCGGCCACCATTGGAGCCCCCACACTAGTAGAGAACTGACTTTCGATGCGCCCCCTTTTGTCCCGGTTTAAAGTAGGTTTGGGAGAAAAGGGGGTGCGCCACGGTAGGCAAAAATGGAGGGAAGATTTACTCCCGGTTGGTATTTGCAACCGGGACTAAAGGCCCCCCTTTAGTCCCGGTTGTAACGGCTAGTTCTGGGGCGTCGGTGGGTTTACCCTTTTGTCCCGGTTGGAGGCTCCAACTGGGACAAAAGGGAACTTTCAACTGGGACAAAAGGTGTTCCTTTTTGTCTCGGTTGGAGGTTTTAACCGGGATAAAAACTCATCCCCATTATATACCAAGACAGAGGCCTTTCTTACTCCTCCAGCCCGAGCCAGTCCACCACAAAGATAAAGAGCTGAGCTTCACCTACTCTTCGGTGGTGCCGAAGCAAGGGAGGTGCTGCCTGAATTTTTTTCCCTCATTTTTGTGAAGGTTTGCTACTTCATCCTCGTGTTGTGCTTTGATTTATGCTTTGGAGATGGAAAGTTTATTTGCTAGAATGTGATGAAGTAGAAAATGGAGAGGTATTTTGAGCTAGAATGTGAGGGAGATTGATGTGTCATATATAGTATGTATTCTTGCAGTGGTTTAAGAATGATGCTACCTTGTCTACACGGTTTATATTATCAAATTCAATATGGTTTTTCAAATTCATACTTGTTGAACTTGCATACCGTGTTCATCTCAGTGAGAATGTTCTCCGCCGAGCAGCAACGTATGTCAAGAAGGAGGTTTGATTCTACAAGAAAGAGTGGATACAGACATCGTGACCGTGTCCCCTTTTTCGTAGAATCAAACCTCTTTCATGACGAAGTGCGGTGCCGCCCAGTTGAGAACATGCTCGCCAGATGATCACGGTCTTCAAGTTCAACAAGTTCTGCAGGCATACCGTGGTCATCTCAGTAAGCATGTTCTCCGTGGAGCAGCAACGGACATCAAGGAGGAGGTTCGATTTTACGAGAAAGAGCGGCAACAGACATCATGGAAGACTGTGTCCCCTTTCTCGTAAAATCAAACCTCTTCCATGATGAAGTACTGTGCCGCCCATTTGAGAACATGCTCACCGAGATGATCATGGTCTTCAAGTTCAATAAGTTCTGCAGTGCTAAGGTAAGAATTTTTGTACATAGATGGCTTCTGCTACTGGAGGAAGTGGCGATGGTGGGGGCGATCGTTGTTCCTCTTTGGGCAAGGGGAAAATCATAGTTGACCCTCAGGATAAGCTGAAGAAAATGAGCGCGTTGGAGAAAGCAATGCTTCGTTATTTGCAGAAACGTCATGAAGAAGATGTTGCCGCGGGTCAGGAACCTCCTTTTGGTGGTCGTTATGCTCCACCCTCAGTCCCGTGTGTTTCACGTCCACTTAGTACTACCGTTTCAAGTGGCACAAATAAACCACAGGATGAGGCTGGGTCAGCGGAACCTTCGCCTTCACCGCCTAAGGATGCTTAAAGTCCTCCTAGATAATAACCAGTGGATGGCTTGTTGTATTGTATCATGTTGTTTGGTTCTTTAATTTAAATATGTGTATTTGTATCTATATCTAAACTTTCAGCATTATTTGCACTACAACATTTGACATGCTTTCAATCGTGAATCCATTTTCAAGTGTATCAATTTTCACACGTAATCAATTTTCACGCGTAATCCATTTTCAAGTATAATCAATTTTCACGCATAATCCATTTTCAAGTGTAATCAATTTTCACGCGTAATCCATTTTCAAGTGTAATCAATTTTCACGTGTAATCCATTTTCAAGTGTAATCCATTTTCATGCGTAATACGATGTAGATGGACCGGCAATGGATGTATAATGCAGACAGACGGAGCAAGGTGTTTATTGATGGCTTGCATTATTTTCTCGAAGTGGCCAAAGCAAATAAGCCAGAGAATGGGTTTGTATGTTGTCCATGCTTCCAATGCAGTAACAAGAAGGACTATTCAAAGGAATCCTGGGGGACTATTCACAGCCACTTGTTTAGATACAGTTTCATGCCTAAGTATTTGATTTGGACCAAGCACGGTGAAAGAGGGGTTGTAATGGAAGACGAGGAGGAGGAGGAGGAGGATGGCAACATTCGGGACTAGGTTGCAGGCCAAGCTTTTGCAGATACTACAATGGGCGAGGTTGATGAAGATGAGTTTGCAGAAAATGGCCCTACTAATGACCTTGGTCAGGTGCTACGAGATGCACACAGAGATTGTGAAACTGAGAAGGAAGCAGCAAAGTTGTAGCGTATGATAGATGATCACCAAAAATTATTGTACCCAGATTGCCAGCAGGGCCATAAAAAACTAGGTACGACACTAGAATTTGTGCAATGGAAGGCAAAAAATGGTGTGTCCGATAAGGCATTTTAGGGGATGTTGAACATTGTCAAGAAGATTCTTCCTGAGAATAATGAATTACCGTCCACAACATATGAAGCTAAACAGATTATTTGCCCTCTCGGATTGGATGTTCAGAAGATACACGCATGCCCTAATGACTGTATCTTCTATCGTGGTGATGAATACGAGAAAATGGATGCTTGTCCCGTCTGCGAAGCGCTGCGGTATAAGATCAGGTGAGATGATCCTGGTGATGTCGAGGGGTAGTCTCCCAAGAAGAGAGTTCCCGTGAAGGTGATGTGGTATTTCCCTATAATACCACACTAGAAGCGTTTGTTCAGGAACAAGGCAAATGCTAAGTTGATGTGATGTCACAAAGAAGAACGTATGGAAGATGAGATGTTAAGACACCCCGCAGATGGGGCCTAGTGGAGATCAATTGGTAGAGCATTCCCGAACTTTGAAAGTGAAGCAAGGAACATAACATTTGGTTTAAGTACTGATGGATTCAATCCATTCGATGAGTTGAGTAGTGGCCATAGTACTTGGCCTGTGACCCTATGTATGGTCAACCTTCCTCCTTGGCTGTGCATGAAGCGGAAGTTCATTATGATGCCGGCGCTTATCCAAGGCCCAAAACAACCCGGCAACGACATTGACGTGTACCTAAGACCGTTGGTTGATGACCTTTTATAGCTCTGGAAGGAAGAAGGTGTACGTGTGTGGGATGAGGATAGACAAGAGATGTTTAATCTACGAGCATTGTTGTTCGTAACCATAAATCATTGGCCTGCACTGAGTAACTTTTCGGGACAAATAAATAAGGGATATCGGGTCTGCACCAACTGTTTAGATGACACAGACAGCATGTATTTGAAGCACTGTAAGAAGGTCGTCTATATGGGTCTTCGTCGATTTCTCCCTACTCACCACTAGTTGAGAAAGAGCGGGATGCATTTCAAAGAGGCGCCAGACTATTGTAAAAAACATGCACATCGTAATGGAAAGCGTGTCTTCGAGATGATAAATGATGTAAATGTAGTCTTTGGAAAGGGTCATGGTAGCCAACCTATTCCGAACGGCGATAACGGACGTGCACCCATGTGGAAGAAAAAGTCAATATTTTGGGAGCTACCTTATTGGGAAATCCTAGAGGTTCGCAACGCAATAGACGTGATGCACCTGACGAAGAGTCTTTGCGTGAACGTGCTAGGCTTCATGGGTGTTTATGGGACCTCGAAAGATACATTGGAAGCACGACAGGACCTGAAAGCCATGGGTCAACGAGATGACCTACATCCGGAAAAGAGATATAATGGATAGCACTACTTACGTCTTGCCAGTTACACTCTCAACAAGGAAGAGAAGGACACCATGTTTGAATGCTTGAATAGTATGAAGGTCCTGTCTGGGTACTCCTCGAATATAAAGGGAATAATAAATATGAAACAAAAGATGTTTACAAATCTCAAGGCCCATGACTTCCACATGTTGATGACCCAGTTGCTTCCGGTTGCACTGAGGGGTGTTCTACCAGAAAATGTCCGGTTGCCACTCGTAAAGCTATGCGCGTTTCTCAATGCAATTTCGCGGAAGGCAATCGATCCATCCAAGCTATCAAAGCTACAGAACGATGTGGTGCAATGTCTTGTCAGTTTTGAGTTGGTATTTCCACCATCCTTCTTCAATATTATGACGCACATACTGGTTCACCTAGTAAAAGAGATTGGTATTCTCGGACCTGTATACCTGCACAATATGTGGCCTTTCGAGAGGTTCATGGCAGTCCTAAAAAAACTATGTTCTTAATCGTGCCCGTCCAAAAGGAAGCATCGCCAAGGGATATGGAACAAAGGAGGTGATCGAGTTTTGTGTTGATTTTATTGACTCAATTGACTCGATTGGGGTTCCAACTTCACGTCACGAGGGGAGGCTCCAGGGAATGGCCACCCTTGGAAGGAAATGAAGTTTGAGCAATGATACTGATTTGTTCGACAAGGCACACTACACTATTCTGCAACAATGATCCTTTGTGTCTTCGTATATCGAGTAGCACAGGCAGATGGTAGTTTCCAAAAACATGGCGAAATCCGATGCTTGGCTTACACGTCATCACATGGAAACTTTTTCCTCCTGGTTGCGCCAACAACTCATGGGTAACTTTGAAATTCACCCACAGCTCGCTTGGTTAGCCAGGGGACCTGCTAGCACAATCGTGAAATTCCAAGGCTATGAGATAAATGGTTATACATTTTACACGAGAGCCCAGGATCAGAAAAGCACGAACCAGAATAGTGGTGTCCGCATAGATGTCATAGATAGAAATAATAGCAAGGAGTCGTATTATGATTTCATACAGGAGATATGGGAACTCGAATATGTACCGCTGTACATCCCTATATTTCTTTGCAATTGGGTGAAGCTAACTGCTGCAACCAAAGATCAGTACGGAATGACAATAGTAGATCTGAGCAAGACTGGATACAGTGATGACCCATTCGTACTTGCCAATGATGTGCATCAAGTTTTCTATGTGAAGGATATGTCTAGCAAACCCAAGAGAAATCCAGAAGAGACATGGGAGCCAAAGTGCCACATAGTTCTTCCAGGTAAAAGAAAAATCGTGGGAGTCGAGGATAAAACAGATCAATCAGATGATTATGATCAGTTTGATGGCATGCCTCCATTCGCAGTTGAAGTTGACCCAAGCATCCTGCTATCCAAAGAAGAGGCTCCGTACTTACGCCGCGATCATGATCAAGGAACTTTCGTGAAGAAGAAATTTTACAACGTTGTATTGTAATGTGCTAAATTTACTTGACCCTTGTGAAGTACTTGATACAATTTTTAATTTAACCTATGTATGATTTCATGTGTTCTTAAATTTGTTGAGGTGAAGATTTATTAGATAAACATGAACAATGTTAATCACATACATACATGGATTTTTTTTGCGCGTTGAAATTATTTAATTGAATAATTTCTCAATCATAGCGATGCAGTAAAATAATTATTTTAGAGGCTTAACAAACGGTATAGAATTAATGACTAATTCACACTTATTGTCAATATACTTTCTAATTAAATATATTTTTGCATGTTCAAAATATGTGAAGTTTTTTATTTTTGCATCCTGAAATGCAGTGAAAACATAAATAAAATCCTTTTCCAAAAAACAGGCGGGAGATGAAAGTGTGGGAAAAGGCCCTTTTGTCCCGGGTGCCAATAGAAACCGGGCAAAAGGACCTTTTATCCTTGTTGCCAAAAGCAACCGGGATCAAAGGCCGTCCCTTTTGTCTCGGGTGCCAACACCAACCGGGACAAAAGGTACCCCCTTTATCCCGGTTGACAACTGCAACTGGGATAAAAGGGTAGTTTTCATTTCCCGCCAGGGACGTACCCTTTTATCCCAGTTACAGTTAGCAACCGAGATAAAAGGGGAGCCCTTTTGTCCCGGTTCGTGTTGGCACTCGGGACAAAAGGTCCTTTAGTCCCGGGTTCAATTACGAACCAGGATAAAAGGGGGGGGGGATAAAACGCACTGTAGCCTCTTCTAGCCCCACCCCACGCTAGTTACGACACTTAGCCAAATTTTCACCGCCGCCAAGATCCCGCGCCCTTCCGCCTGCTCCGTCGCCGCCCATCCACCTCCCTCACCGGTTGCCGTCGTCCTCGTCGCCCATCGCCCCGGCTATCGTCGTCCCGCCGCCCGACTGCCTCGTTCGCGCCCGGACCGCCTCCTCCTCCATCGCCCCGACTCGCCTCTGATCCTCCTCCGTCACACCCCCTCAACCTCGTCGCCACCGGCCGCCTCCATCACGGGGCCTCGTCACCACCTCCGTCAACGCCACATTCTCTGTCGCCATTGCGCCCTCATCCATTGCAGCGCCTCATCGCCGCCTCTGTCGTGCGTGCCGCCTCTGTCGTGCGTGCCGCCTCCGTCCCTCGTCGCCAGCCGCCTCCGCCCGTCTGTTGTTGCTGCGGCCACCTCGCTCCGTCCCCGCCTCCGCCATCCCGGCCGCCACCATCCCGCTGCCCCGGCCACTTCGTCGCCTAGCTAGGCATCGCGCGAGGTCCGCCGGCACTGGGGCTGGGAACGAACGGCTCTTGCTGACACAAGCCGAACAAGGGCCTTTTTTATTTTTTAGTTAGAAAATGAATAGATATTAGTAGATTAGTTAGAAAATCAATAGATATTTGTAGATTAGTTAGAAAATCAGTTGATATATTTTGTAGAAATTCATTCAAATTAGTAGGAATTAGTAGTAATTTTCTAGAAATTTCAATAAATATGTAGAAATTAGTAGAAATTTGGTAGAAATTCTTACAAAGTACTACTAATTTGTTGAAATTTGTATAAACATTCCGAACTTTGTGGGATTCATGTTATTGTATAATTATTAGGCATTAGTAGAAATTTTGTAGAAATTCCAATAAATATGTAGAAATTAGTAGAAATTTGGTAGAAATTCTTACAAAGTACTACTAATTTGTTGAAATTTGTATAAACATTCCGGACTTTGTGGGATTCATGTTATTGTAAAATTATTAGGCATTAGTAGAAATTTTGTAGAAATTCCAATAAATATGTAGAAATTAGTAGAAATTTGGTAGAAATTCTTACAAAGTACTACTAATTTGTTGAAATTTATATAAACATCTCGAACTTTGTGGGATTCATGTTATTGTATGATTTCATGTATATACCCTTACGTACATGTAACTAAGGCGATTTCATGTACGTTTCATTCGTGTGAGGTTCCTATTTCATGATCCAGTTCTATGATTCATGACTGTCATGTATGATTCCATGTATGTTTCAATCAGTAGTTGAAATGGCAGACGACGAGACCGCAAGGTATCTCATGGAGTAGATTATTGCTGGTGATGGTAGTGGCGACAACCTTCCAATATCGTACACCGATGAAGAGGGCACCCAGGCGGACATGTTCCTAAACATGTCCAGCCATGGGAATGAAGAGCCTGAGCCCCAGCAACACCTTGCCGTGGCGGAAGGTTCCGGCGAGGTATATATAATTTCTATAGTTTGATGCCACCATTTATACTACGTACTAATTAACGAATCTTGAACTGTTAGCCCTCTGGATCGACGAAAGGGCAGAAGACCCGAGGTCATACAAAGGTGATGGAAGCGAGGCTTGTCATCACCGAAGTGACAGAAGAGGGCAGGCTGGTTGCTCCCGAAAAAGTAGCAAAGAAGTACGTGAGTCAGATCGGAGCAATCGTAAGGGACAACGTGCCTATCAGCATTAGAGAATGGAAGAGCAAAAGCACTAATCCGTACATGCTCCCAGAGATACAAAAGAATATGTTGTGGGAAGATGTCAAGAGACATTTCACATCTCCCGAAGGATATATTGAAAAGGATGTGAAAGCGTGGACGCTGAAGAAGATGGCTACACAATTCCAGACATTCAAGAAGATGCTGGGTGCCAACTACATTAAGAAGGGCCGAACTCCAGATTTCAATGTGTGGCCAAAGTTGACGGACCACTGGGAGGCATTTGTTGAATATAAGAGGAGTGAAGACGATGTGAAAAAGATCCAGACCAACACTACAAATTCTAGTCAAAAGGGGTACCATCATCATCTAGGGCGAGGTGGTTATGGCATAGCAATTCCCAAATGGAAGAAGATGGAACAAGATCTGATCGAATGGGGAACCATACCTGCAACTACTGAATGGTCCGAACGATCAAAAAATTGATATTACGCTCATAGAGGCTCCCTGAGCCAAGAGGATGGGACGTTGATATTCAATGAGACAATATGTGAGAAGGCCGAAAGTCTTATGAAGAACATTGAAGATTCTAAGGCTGGGAGGTTGAAGGTGGACCGAGAGAATGATGAGCTCACATTGGCCCTCGGTAATCCCGAGCACCCAGGACGTTGCTGAGGGTTTGGGGTCATTTCGTGGAAGTTTGCTTTCCGAGGTGATAGTGCATCGTACAGAAGCCGCAAGCGAAGAAAGGAACAGATCGAGGAGAGCTGGCGGTAGATGCTAGAATCCAAAGTGTAGGCACAAGAAGAAAGAATGTTGGAGGAAATCAATCGTCGAGTGGCCCACGCAGTTGCGGAGTTGGCCCAATCCAAACTACTCTAGCCCTTCTCAACGCCTCTTGAGAAGTTGTGCTTCTATAGGGGTCCCTGATGCGCAGACGCCCAGGTTATCGGTGGAGAAGCAACGGTTCCCCGTGGATACCATCACGCAATGCACCTCATGTGAGCTGCATGCACCGGTCGGGAACCTCACTATTTCCCCTCCGCGTGCCCATCAACATCAGTCTGAGTCTAAACCGGTGCGGCCGCAGGGATTGCCCACCCGGCTTGACTTGCCCTTGCTATTAAGCTCGATCAGGAATGATCAGGATCGAGCCGTCATATTTCCCGTCTCGCTTCAAAGGTTTGCTTGCGGTGGCGGCGACTTGTCTCATAGCCGTTGCATGCTGGGATAAATTTGTTTAAATTTTATATATTGCATTTTAATTTTCTTATAGTTCATTGTACTTTGGTATCTGTTCTGAGTCATGTATCCAGTGACTTATGGAGTTCTTACTGTTATATACCATATTTAATTTGTTAGTCAATGCCGCACAAAGCTTATTATCAACAAGAGTGTTCATCGTTTTTTTTTCAATTCTTTGGAGACTAGAGGAGCGAGTTTTCATGGGACGTCCTATCGGGATTGCGAAAGCCAGATAGTTACAGCGTTTAGGCCCGCTAGGAGGCCATCAAACCTAGCATCTTCTTCTTCCCCGCATCTTCTTGTTCCAGATGCGCCTCCCATTCCCGCTGCCGCAACCTCCACTGCCTCGGCCAGCGGCGAGCACGCTGCCGCATCATCCGCCCACCAAATGCCACCACACTCTTCGGCCCGCCCTTCCTAATACGGCGATGCTTCTCGTCCCCACCACCAAGCACCGCCCGCTGGATGTATGACCCTGCCCGACCGGCACCGCTCCTGTGCCGCCTCGCGTCTACCACCGGCCAAACCACTAGCTCCGTCAGGCGTGCCGCTACCGCAGAACTTCTCCCCTAAGATCGGCCACCATTGGAGCCCCCAGCAACTCCAAACCCTACTCCTAACCTCCGTCAGTCCCGCTACCGCCACCGGCCTCAACCACCACCAGCAGCCGGTGGCGACGTCGCAGGCGAGCCGCTCCTGCCCACCTCCCATCCCTTCGCTCGCCTCCCACCCCTCCTAATATTAGGTATCGGAAGTCGTGATTTGTTGCACGAATTGTAGGTATCGGAAGCTACATAAGAAAAAGAAATTCCGGAAGCCAGATAGGATCTCCGTGGATTCAGGCCATGCGGCCCATACTAGACGTGTTGACCCATTACCGATTTCCTTCCAGATCCAACCGGCTTGGCTCACGAGACAGGCTACCAAGCCCGTTAACTTTTACCGGACGGCGTCACTAGGTTCGTCCGAAGTTCTTCCAAACATGCTCGAAGCATCATCCTCGTCATGATCGCGGAAAACCAATATGGCTTCCGGGCTACTTAGACTTCCAATATTTGAGATTCGTGCGGGCAAACCTCATTCGTTGGATGCTCATCCATCTCAACCCTAACCTCAGCCCACGAACCGCCGCCACCCCAGCCTCGTGCGCCGCGTGATCCCTGCTATATTGCCTCACGCTGCCCCTAGCGCTGCAGTTCCCTGATGCGCGCACCGCCCCCCGCTCGGCGTTGCAGCTCCCCGCAGCGCGTGCCGCCCCGCGCTGCCGCTTCTTGTTGCGCGGCCGTCCGCGGCCCCTGCACGCTGCTTCATGCGGCACCGACGTCCTCAGCCTCGCGTGCGCTTCCCCCTTGCTGCCGCCCATCGCAGTCATCGCACGCTACTGTTGTGTGTACACCGTCGTCGAAGAAGAAAGAGAACCAAAAACTATAATTTTAAAAATTGTTGATCTCTGTGTGTAAAAATGTTGAATCCATTTTTTTTAAAATGTTGAAATAGACTATGAAAACATTTGAATGTAGTATCTTTTTATAAAATGTTGATCTATGTTTAACAAAATGTTGAATCTACTGTTTTCAAATGTTGATCTAATTTCCCAAAACTATTGAATGTGATCTATTAAAATGTTGATTTTAGGTCTCTATTTGGGTCTAATGGACTGTAAAGCAATCTTACTGTTACTAATTGGAAGTTCCTTTTAAAGCCTGCAGGTGAAGCCACCTAAGATCCTAGGTGGACACTCTAAAAAAGAGAAAAATCATAAAAATTCTCACAAAAAAGCAAAACATCTTGCCATCAATCGGTAGACTCAAATCATCATAGCCATTGGATATATTATATTTTCTAAAATATACCCACCTATACCATTATGAAAATAGCATAAAGTAACCCCCCTAAATCTATATCTAAATTGCCCACCTCTGCCATTATATAAAATAAACTAAAGTAACCCCTAATCATCATCAAATTACCCACTTATGCCATTATAAACAATATTTAAAATAACCCTCTAAATTTGTAACTAAATTGCCCACCACTAATACTTAAAAAATAACTTAAAGTAAACCCTTAAATTTGCATCTATATTACCCACATGCCATTATTAAAAATAATATGAGGTAACTCTACATTTGAATGTAAATCACCTTAATTAAAAATATACACCAATTTATTATTCTAAATCCTCTATTTCTTACAATGTTGGTATGTGATATAATAATTAAGATATATACGCACTATTTATAACGATATAGAGGTAGCGATGAGAATATATATTTCTATGTTAAAATTCTAGCTCAAATGTAGCATCTATTAAACAAATTCAAGCGCATACCTACGATGCAAAATTAAAAGTTAAAAATTATAAATGTGAATGGAAACGCTATAGAGTAACTACTAATTAAAATCTATCACAATTGGATGAAGATCATAATATTATATATCTATATAAGTATTGTTTTCGAATATTTAACAAATGAGAGATAGCTCAAGGTGATAGTTTTGTAGCAATGTGCCCTCATTTTTTCATTGTAGACTCCGCATAACCTCTAAATTTGCAACTAAATTACTCACCATTAATACTTAAAAACAACTTAAATAACCCCTTAAATTTGCATCTATATTACCATACATGCCATTATTAAAAATAACATGAGGTAACCCTACATTTGAATTCCAATAACTTTAATTAAAAATATACATTAATATAAGATTCTAATCATCTATTTCTTACACTATTGGTATATGATATAATAATGAAGGTATATACGAATGATGTGTGTCACCATTTATACAGATACAGATGAAGTGATGAGAATATATGTTTCTATGTTAAAATTATAGCTCAAACTTAGGATCCATTAAACAATTTTAAATGCATACTTGAGATGGAAAGTGAAAAGTTAAATATTATAAATGTTAATGGAAACGCTACAGTGTAATTACTAACTTAAATATATCATAATCAAATGAAGATAATAAGTATATATCTATATAATTGTTGTGTTAGTATATTTAACAAATGAGAGGTATTAGCTCAAGATAATAAATTTGTAACAATTTTATCTCTTTTTTTCATTGGAGACTCCACATTAGTTCTCACGAGGTAGGATAGAAAATTAGACAAATCATAGAAATTCCAAAAAAATAGAAACATCAAACATCAATCATGGAAACTCTAATAACCATAGACATTGGTCTATCCTATTTTGTAAAAAGTTACCCACACACTATCATTATGAAAAAAATTTAAAATAAACTCTAAACCTATATCTAAATTACCGTGCTATACCATTATAAAAAATAATTTTTAAGATAACCCTATAATCTTCATCCAATTTACTCATGCATATCATTACAAAGCACAACTTAAAATGTCATTCTAAATTCAGATCTAAGTTACCCATGTATATCGTTATTAAAAGTAACCTAAGTAAACACCTAAATCTTAATATAATTATCTTCATATGCATCATACAGAAATGTCCAAAATTAAACTACTATATGATTCTAAATTACCTATTTATGTCACTGTTAATATAGAAATACTAAGTTAAGGTATATACGCATGATAAGTTTCATCATGTAGATCATTATACATGTATATGAGGAAGTGATGAAAATATTGATTTTTATGCTAAACACAATGTATGGAGGTGTGATAGAAAATAAAAAAAAGTGTGAATGTGGATGAAAAAATGTATAGAGTAATTACTAATTAAAAATTAATAACAACCGGATAAAGATAAGTACACATGGTATTACGTTGGAGTATTGAAAAAAATAGAGAGCAGTAGGTAAAAAATTAATTATTAGCTAGAAATTTAATTTCTTTATTTTTTAAGTATAATAATTTTAAAAATATTAGCTCGCGGGAGCACGGGTGATGGACGGGGCATACAGGAGCACCCGTCATGATCGTCCATCATCACGCTTGTACATGATTGCTCACGCTGGCCTCGCGATGTGCACTCACATGCATGCATCGCGACACACAGTCCCGTTGAACCGGCGGCTATAAGTAGCCACGCTCCAGCCTCCCTGAGATAAAGCCACACACCTGGCTCTGACCCTACTCACTGCTTGCAGAGCTCGCATCGCAATGGCGCCGAGGCTCGCGCTCCTCCTGGCCGTGACCCTCCTCTCCGCTGCTTCGACCTCGAGCGGGTGCGGATCCGCCTGCCCGTCGCCGGGGACCCCCTACCCGCAGCCGCCGTCCGGAGGTGGTGGTGGTGGCGGTGGCGGCGGCGGCGGTGGTGGTGGCGGTGGCGGCGGCAACTCCAGCAGCAGCTGCCCGATCGACACGCTGAAGCTGGAGGTGTGCGCGGACGTGCTGCAGCTGCTGAGGCTCAATATCGGCGTGCCGGACGACGAGCAGTGCTGCCCGCTGCTGCAGGGGCTCGCCGACCTCGACGCCGCCGTCTGCCTCTGCCTCGCCGTCCGGGCCAACGTCCTTGGTATCGTGCTCGATATCCCCGTCGACCTCACCCTCCTCCTCAACTACTGCCACAAGGACCGCGTCGCCGGCTTCATCTGCCCGGCCAATTGAAGTTGAACGTATATGGAGTACGTGCGCCGTGCGCGTGCATCCATGCATGCCACGTACTACGTGATATCTATGTATACTAGCTCCCGTCCGGGCCCAACAAGTTCCTGCACGCATGCGAAGTCTACGTGTGGCAACTGCCAAACTGTTCTTGTGCAGCAACTTGTAAGCCGTAACGTCCCGTAGTATAGATATAGAGATTGGGTACGGTTGTACACGCGTGTCTATCTCTACGCGCTATATATGATGTCAAATAAAAATGTTTGTGTCGCTTGTGCGCTTGTCTCCGATGAAAAAGTCTATTGCTTTTTTTAGAGGGTACAAATTGGATGCACACGGCATGACTCGCACACCACACGTGTATGTGTCACTATACACACGCTTGGAAGAGGATTGGAGAGCCTGTAGCTCTCATTGCGCGAGAAATGCACACGCGCGTGTGTACTCTATTCTAGCTCGGGACACATCCCCAGAGAAATCCGTTTCGAGACACGAGCCCAAACAGGAAGGTATAGAAAATCCTGGGTCTCGCTCAAAACTCCAACCCATCGAACCCGTGAAAACAATAATCGATGCGGCCGTGAGTCGTCAGATCCTACTACAGAGGCCCTCTCCTGTATTCTTGTTGCAGCCGTGAGTCGTGGATTGCACCAGCGAACCCTGATGAGTACCTGACGGTGTTCTCGCCCCTGGATCCATAATCGTTCATATGGGACGAGAAGAAGGGCCTCTATAACCTGACGCCTCTACCAGTCTCCGGCCTTTATTTCACCCAAGAAGCGTTCTCGTCAATCTCAGTAGTTGACTCGAGGACGGAACCGCGAATAAATTAAGATAATCCCTTTGACGCCTAATGGCAAATGTGGATAGGAGTTTGCCCTCTATGTAAAAAAATAAAAAAGAAGTGATCAGCACCATTGGCTCGCTCGCTATATGTTGGCCATGCGTGACAGAGCCAATACTGCGCCATGCACAGATGCAGTAGCAACCAGCCAGCCAGGTAGCTAGCTAGCTTAGCCTCAACGCCCTTGACCAGCAGGCTGTTGCCACACGGCAAGTGAAGGGACTCCCACCGCTAGCTCACACCCACCCAACAAGCGCCAAAGTAAGCACCACAGGTCGTATCGCATCGATCCATCCCTTCCAACGACAAGTTTCCTTCTCAGTGCCGTCTCACTGTCAGTCTGCAGCACGATCTACTATACACATGCTGCTCTGCGTGCGTGCCTAGCGAGCGATCTGCGACGGGAGGCATTCCGCATCCATCGATTATATTCTTTGCCTGAGAGCGACTTCCTAATGCCGAGTGGCGTGGCGTGTACGTGCATGTACCCACCGATACACTCTCTCTGCAGGTTGTTCGATTCGTGCGTGCATCTACGTTGTTCCCGATCGGGGTACACAGTTTCCCGATCGCGACCGGTCACGATCGAGCTCACGTACGTCTAGGCTAATCACGCGCGCGCCATCATGATCCCTGGGCCTCTCCATCCATGCAGCCCGTGATCGAAATCACAACCTTATCGTGAGCTCATCACAATACATATACGTGATACGTCTCTCTCTCTCCGACCTTCAATTCGTGCAGGCTAGGTAGCGATCGAGTGGCCTGGTTCACGGCCGAGCGGCCGGGCCGGGTGTGAGATCGAGGGTTGCATGCCACTGCCGCCGCTGGGCGCTCTCGGGGACTACCACCGGCCGGCCGTAACCTCACGGCCTTCGATCCTAGGCTGCCCGAGCCTAGCCGTACGTCCGAGTCATGTTCGCATTGGCAAACAAAACCCTCGGCAATTCTGGATGCAAGTTTCACATGAATTTTATTTTCATTAAATCATACCATGTAGGTAGCGGCACTGGATTTCATGGGATGAAACTAGATGTACACAGTCCAAGAGCTATGAAACTGAATGAAACTCTATTGAGAGGATTTGAGTTTCATCTCCACACATACATCAACTTCCATTGGTCACTTAGATGAAAGATTTAAATGATATGCTAACATATAAAATCGTGAAATGAAACTTCGCATTGAGGGATCTAGTTTCATTCATCACCTCAATGATTTTTAGATGATATGGCACTCCTAGAAATCAAACAACGAAACCTTTTCACTGAGAGTGGCCTTAACATATGTTAAGTTCAGAAACCATGCTTATGTAGGATTGATCTTGATTGGCTAAGCTGCTGCGTTAATTAATTTCAGGGCTAATCTGTGCCATCCATGCATGATGAGCCACCAGAGCTACAAAAAATTCTAATCTCGTGGGCCTCAGGATTCGTCTCATGGGCCTGAAATGACCATAATAAAACTGGCTCTTTTGTTTAAGGAAGAAGTCAGAAATGGGCCGCAGCCCGCAGAAGACTGCGCACTATTCCAAAAAGATCGTCAGATAGAGAGGCATCGGAACGGAACAGCACTACAGCAGTGTGGCCTTTCAATGCAGTACCGAATGTACAGCTGGAGTACGAGGACACCGATAGTATAGTACGGCATTAAAGCTGCAGTGCCCGCACCGATAAGCCAGCCGGACAGGTGGCACCGATCGAGCTGCTGTGCTGCCGAACCAATTACTCGTTTGTGCCCTCGCTAAGCCGTAATCGGATCACGTCACCCGTTAGCGCCGCGCAATTTAAGGCTCGAGAGTGGCAGGCCAGCACACAACCTTTTCCCAAACCGTGAGTCACCGTCGCACCGCTAGGGAATTACAAGGCTCCAAAAGACCGAAACCGCCTCCCCCTGTGACCCTTGTCCCCATCTTCGATTCCTAAAGATCACAAAGCATTTTTGCCACCAGCAATGCTGATCGATGACAACGTAGCGAGATCAGACAAACCGGTTGTTGCTTGCAGCGATCAGACGGTACGGTACGCGCTCGCGAAATGACGGTTCAGTCCCCCTCGTACCCTATAAATACCACCAGTGTACGCCGTAGCAGCCAGAGCACGAACTCGTGTGTACTTGGCATGTAACATCGAGAACACAGAGGGACACGTAGCGAAACCCCTAGTGCAAACTTGACCATGGCAGTGGCACGCAGAAACGGTAGTGGCGCCGCCGTTCTGGCGCTGAGCCAGCTCCTCCTCCTGGCCACCCACTCGGCCGCCGCCTGCGGCGGCGGCTACTCACCGTGCACCAAGCCGCCGCCCGTGCCGGCGCCGTGCCCGCCGATCCCGAGGGCGCCGAGCGGCGGCGGCGGCGGCATGGGCAGCCAGAGCAGGTGCCCGGTGAACGCGCTGAAGCTGGGCGCGTGCGCGAGCGTGCTGGGCGGGCTGCTGAGCCTGGAGCTGGGCCAGCAGGCGGGCTCGGCGCCGTCGTTGTCCAGTCCCGCGCAGCAGCAGCAGCCGTGCTGCCAGCTCCTGGGCGGGCTGGCCGACCTGGACGCGGCCGTGTGCCTGTGCACGGCGCTGCGAGCCAACGTGCTGGGCCTCGTCCAGCTGAGCATCCCCGTCCAGCTCAGCGTCGTCGTCAACTCCTGCGGCAAGAACGTCCCGCAGGGCTTCCAGTGCCCGACCTGATCGACCACTCGTCGTCCATGCGCGGATGCGGGCGGGCGTGAACAAGCGCATGAGAAGCCCTTGTCAAAAAAAAAAAGCGCATGCAATGCAACTATTGGACCTTTATTCGCTAGTAGGTGAAAGCCCAGAACGCTGTTTTAAGTTGGGCCTGATCGGTGGCCCGCTGTTTGTTGAGTCGTGTGTACTTGCTGCGTCGTGTGACTCGTCAGATCCTGTGCTGCTATGTTGTTGTTGCGTTCGTTGTGGGCTAGTATTGGGTAGTAGGAAATCGCGTTGACTGTTGCTTAGTTGACTCTTTGTAAGAGTGTGATCATTAATTGGGTTTATGTGACTCGTTTATGGATTCTAAGCTTGTTCAGAGTTCCAGTGCAGAACTATTCTGTACTGGTGACATCAAAACAGTGTAACACGCACAATAAGCGGCTAATTTGTTGGCCGCACCAAGACTCGGGTCCGTTTGGTTCAACTTCCGCAACCTGCTTATGCTGCCAAAAAGTTCAACGCTAACCAAAAGGGTAGACTCTGCAGCAGCTTTCACGAGCCCACGCCCTGCTTCCACTGGTTACGACGTCCAATTTTTCAAGAAAGTTACCCACGCTACCACTGGTTCATGTACCCCTTCGTTTCTTTTCTTTTCCAACCTTTGGTTGTTCCCCAACATCCAACCACTCCATCATGGATTCATGAAACAGGCCGGGACGGCGCAGCCGCGCAATGCGAGTCGGCAGGTGCAGCGATGACGGGTAGCATGGACCTGCGGTGTAACAACCCAAAATAGTTAATCATGTTATGAAGCATACATGGACATCATCTCTAGCACCTTTGCATGTATTTGAGCTAAATTGGTTTATCATTAGACTTGAGATTAAATTAAAAACTTGACTTTTAGCATGTACCTTATGAAGAAATTTAGATTTCTACTGTAGAACCTATAGTATAGGATTAGGATTGCTTGATAAATTAGTACTTCTCCAAACTTGAATTTAAGTAGTTTTTTCCGGATTTTTAAAGATCATCTTGAGTCCAAACAGCTTACCCGAAGACTCAAAAGGGTAAAAGTACCCTTCAGGGAAGAATTTTCATTTCAAACCTACAATAGCTATGATGCCAGTTCCAAACAAAATGAGCCACCCTTGATTTATACTACTTCCTTGAAAAGTTTTACAATTTTTTGGAGAGCTCTAGATTCCTTTTTCGAATTATCCAAAACAACCTATTAACTATTGAAACTTCCGATGTAAGGTCAGAACTTCCGATAAAAATTCACGAAAAAACCTGAGCACCCCGAATCGGTACTTTCTTAAGATTTTCGATAATTACCGAAACTTCCGATGGTGGGTCCGAACTTCCGATGATTATCGAAAACAGCCCCCAATCCGTTTTTAACGCCGTTACTCGCTGTTGCCAAGCTGTCCGTCGTGCGGGGCCTCACATGCCACGTGCTTAGTGCCCCCTCCCCGCCGTGTGGGATGGCGTCCCCATGCCGTTTCCCCCTTCCCACCCCTTTTCCCTAAGACCCCTCCCCTCCCGTTCTTTCTCTCCCTTACTCTCGTTCTTCCCTCGAGCTCCTGCCGCTCCTCCACCTGCTCGCCTGCGTCGTCGCCAGCAGGAGGAGCTAGGCAAGCCAAGGATGAGCTCCCCCTCCTCCACGTCGACCTCCCCCATGCAAGGATCAGGCTGCAGCAAGTTGTTCTTCGTGTTCTTCTCCCCAACCCCGGTGAATCAAGTTCAAGCCCGATTTCCTTCATCGCCACTCTACTCCAATTTGTGGCCCTCTGAATCGTATTTTCCCATCCTTGGTAAGGTTTTCCTATAGTTTCCCCCTCCTCTCTCCTCCATTGGAAGCTTCTCCATTAACCTCCCATGAAAGCTCAAATTCATTGATGTTGCATGTCTTTCAAACCTTTGTGCATGTCATTGCTATGACCCAAAACTGGATCCCCATCATCTAAGGAAGCTCTAAGATCAAATCCCACTGCAATCGATCACCGGAATCACCGGCAATGCCATTTTCGGGAACTTGACGAGTTATTTACAGTTCTGCCATTGAAGTAAAATGTGAATAAAATTATGTTTTGTGTAGGAATTAAGTGTTCTATTTTGTATTATATGCTTTGAATTGATGTACTAGTATGGAAAAAATAGTTTACATTCTTCTATGCACTCATAATATCCTAAGATTTGCATTGCTATGTATGAGGTGTTAAAAACATGATTAATTCTCTAATATAAGAAACAAATTCTATTAGTTTCATCACGAATGTTTAGTACCGGTTAAAAATATGTTTTCTCCAAAGATCATCACCTTAATATCCAGTTTAATTAAATACATGCTTATCTTGTGGTTTGCATAGTTAATTCTCTATTAGTCTAAAAATTATGAAATCAACTTTGTTAGTTTCCTTATGACATGTATCATCTAGTAGAAGTGTTTATTTGTATGAATCATGTGTAGATTGGTACAGTTGTAGCTATATTTGCTTAAACCTAGTCAATTAGTAAAATGCACAATAAGTACATATGTGTTCCAAAATGAAGAAATCTAGTTTTGTTAGCCTTGGTGGACTTTTATATATTGTATAACATTGGTAACACTCATGAAGTAGTCATGTATTCATATAGTTTCAATTTCCTAAATAAATTCTTGCTAGCTTGTTGCATGATCAATTACTTCATAGTGCTCCTAAAATCATGAATCCAATCTTTTTAGTTACCTATGCCATGATATGTTGTCTTTAATTATTAGCTACCATGAGATGACAATACAATGACACAACTTTGGATATCCTTGTTCTAGGACTAGTTTTCGTGCAAATGCTTAGTAAATCTTTTGTGCTCATGTAAGCTACAAGATCCTCCTTGTTAGTTAAAATAAATGTGCTATGCTTTTATGATTAGAAACCTCCATGTTATAAACTATTAGAATAATGATGCTTGCCTTAATAAGTGTACCAGGATTAAATAGCTTCTCATTTTGAAAGTTATGTTTTTACTCCTATTTCAGATGTGATGCTACAGCTTGTCATTAATTCTTGAATTGTCTAATGTTGGTTAACTAGTGTTACTAGCTAGCTAGCTTACTTGAGCATTATCAATTATTTAATATTGATAACAATCAAGAAATACTCCAATTGATGCTTTATGGTGTGACAATTCAATTATATGATAGTTCATATGTCAACTAAAATACCTTCTTATACTACAACTTGTCTTAGAATGTTATATGCACGTGTATGGCTTATTATTTTAGTGCCTTCTCTCTATGTTGTGCTTGTGTGCACTACTTCTAACCTTTGATTGCTTGCTTCATAACCTCAAACCATATTAGCCTTTACCCCTCATGAGTCATTGCATCTCACATGCATATACATTCATGTCATCCTTTCTAATTCATGCATTCATCTAATTTCGTAGAGGATGACGTTCCGGAGTGTTGCATTCTTGGAGCACCAATCTCAGGCAGGCACCTATGTATCTCAACTCTATTTTTTGAATGTGAAATGCTACTATTTATTAATGGTTGTGCATGGGTTTAGCTCTATCTAGATATATGCAACGTGTAGAACCTACCAAATATGTCAACTCTTGGTATTAGCCCCAAATTATTTAGTAAAAGTATGAATGCTAGAAATCTCGATATAATTGCTTAGCCACGCTTAGTTCTCGGTAGAAGTCGAGGGGTCTCAAGTTCACCACCACTCGCGAGAAATTGGATGATTATTTAATTATACTTAGTAGATGAGAAAGTATAAAAGATGAGCACCCTTTAATGATGATTCAAGACTTAGGCAAGTGTGTAGGACCATGTTGGGAGTGGAATCCAAATGGTTAGGCTTGCTTGAGTCAATTAAGGCCCGTCTCTTTGGTCGCCGGTCTCTTGAGCACTATTCTGTACAAACCACGTACTTAATATGGGAATGGTAAGCCAAGTAGCATAAGTCGCACCTTGCCTTGACTGGATTCAGCGCGGGATGGGATGAGGTGTGATCGGCCGTGTCCGGTGCATCTATACATTTCTGGTTGTTCGTTCATAGCCGGATGTGGGTATGTGAACGGTTGGGTGCATGAATCAACACTTATCCTAGGCCAAGGGTATGGTCATTGGTCTTGCGCCTCGTGGGGGAAAAGTTGTACACCCCTGCAGGATTTTAATCTATTGCAATAGCCGCGCTCTCGGTCATTGAGCATGCTCTCTGAGGTTCGCTCCAATGTAGACTTCCGTTATGGAGTTCATGGAAGATTGAGCTCATAATTACATGATTACTTTACTTATGCAATTGTATTGATGCTTGATATAGAAATGTAGATGCCATGTCTTTTGCTTATTTACTTGATAAATTATGCTTGCATTTTCATGGTCTAATGTTAAAATTTGACAAGCCTCATGCATCCACCAAATGTATAGTATTATGGATAAGTCCTGCAAGTACACAATGTACTTACGGTGCTGCCGTTAAGTTGTTTTGCAGGTATGCTTCTTATGAGTGATTGCCATGTTCATCCCACCGGAGCCGGCAATGCGGATGGATGGTGGAAATTGCTCTAAGCTTGTGCAGGTGCTGTCTTATGGGCAAGGACATCATTGTTGCACCTTATTACTTTATATCTTCCCACTGCAATTTAACTCTCAATCCAAGAAAAACATGATAGGATAGCACTAGACCTAGGCTGCATCTAAGTTGAATAAGAACCTCCCTTTTAATTGATGAAAACTCTTATGTTCTAGTTGTTATATGTTGTAATTATAATTTTTGAAATTTTTGTAAGATGATCAAGACTTGTAAACCAAAGTTTAAATTTGCTCTCATATGTTTCCTTGTGATGGTTGCCATGATGTAAAAACAGTATGCGAGTTGTTCCTAGGCGATGCTCGAGGCGCTGAAGCGTCCCCACATAAGTAGAGACTAAATGTGATACAAATATCAGTCCCAGGAGGCTGATAACACATTTATTCGACAGATAATTCAGTTACCGTACAACTCCCGAGGGAGTGGGCGTGAGAGCCACGCAACGATAAGAAGTAAATAAACAACAGCGGCTAACCAAGCGACTGCCAAAAGACAGCACTCGGGACTACACGGCAGTAGCAGCATCTTGGAAAGGCCAACACCACAGGCAGCGTTGGGTGCGGACACAACCTCTACTCAAGGTCTTCGGCGATGAAGTCGGGGTCTTCCTCTGTGGTAATGAAGCAAGGGTGAGTACGAATGTACTCAACAAATCCAACCCCATCCACGGAGGGGGATACAAGCAAAGATATGCACAGGATATAACAAGGATAGGCTAGAGTTTATTTGCAATAAAGCTAGATTTTTCAACACATGCATAGGCTCGTTTTCAAGCAAATTTTTGTAAAGCTTTTCTTTAGTAACCGAACAAAGAGTGGGGTTGATCCTACACAAAGGATCCAAGTTTTTATCGCTATCGGACTCCCCGTCCGCCATAGCGCACGGCACGACTGCCGAACTCTTCCAAAATGCAACCCACACACACACACACCATCCATGCCCAAGTGCTAGTTATGTGACCAAGCCGTAACTCGTCCAATGCCGTGGACACGGCTACCCGGATAGGTTTTAACTCTGCAGAGGTTGTACACTTTTCCCACAAGTAGGGTACCGCAGCACGATCACCTTAGTGCCGGTGCGGATCCTAACAAAGCCATTACCCACCTTAACAAAACTGGCTAGCCCTCACGGAAGCACCCAAGGGGTTCACGGCTCGCTCACGAGACCGTAACCGGGACCTAAGTCACCAAGATCTTATTCCTTTTCCATGGGCTCCCGTTGCTCACCAGCACCCCTGAAGACTAACAGTTCAGCTAGTGGGATTTATGCTAAGCCGTTGCCCATACAACGGTCGAGTGGTTGCACGATGGTGGAATTAGGCAAGATGACACATCAACTCGGTCCTTAACCACGACAAGATGGATATCTCCCGACATTGCTCAACCACCAAGGTACGAGCACAACACCCTGGCATCCCACACAAGGAATACCCATCCATCCTGTCTACACATCCTTTTTCCTTTGAACCCAGAAAGTCATTTTCCTTATTTGCACACACACACACACACACACACACACGTTTATTTTTCGAAAACATAATTGTAGTGGTGATTGTATTTGAGTAGTAATTTCCTAAGCATTCTAGCGGTGGCTATCGACCAAATAGAGCGAATCATATTCAGAGACAACCATAGGATTACAAGGAATGTTCATAACAATCAAGGGGTGGCTATCCAACCATGTCTTGCGATGAAATAATATGCATTTTGTAAAACAGGTCAATAGGTTGTGTTTGAAAAACTAGGTATTAAGTATGCATCAAAGGGTGAGATTGGACTTGCCGTCTTCAAAGCCTTCCGGGAGTTCCGGCTCGTGCTGCTGATCGTCGGGCTCGGGCTCGCGGTCAAACTCCTCCTCGGGATCCTCCTCGGGCAATCCGCGATCTACGGCACACACAAACGGACACACAAATAAATAAAAGAAAGATCGGTTTTTAACCGTGAGCTCCGAACAGAAAATGTGAACAGAAAATAGGTACAAAGGTTATTTTTGGGAAATTTGGATATGGATCGGCGAAAGTGTTCTGGAGGATGAAGTGGTGAAATTTGGAATTAATTGGAGGAAGTTTGGCGCATGAAATGACGGGTTAAACATGAATTAGGGGCTTAAACGGAGGTTTAGGACTGATTTATAATAAACCAGGGACCTATTTGTAAATACTTTTGGAGGTGGAGGGGCTTATCCGCGAATAGATTTATGAGAGTGGTGGAAGGACTGTTTCGCGAATAACAGATTCCTTGGGGTTAGATCGGAAAGGAGGGGTTTCTTCTTCCTTTCTCTCTGTACCGGAACAGAGGAGATGGGAGGGAGGGGCGGCCGGCCTGGGGCGGCGGCCCAGGCTCGCCGGCGGCGAGGGGAGGCGGCGGGAGAGGCTAGAGGAGGTTGTGGGGGCTCCATTTTGCCCGATACCTTGGAGCTTCGGATAGGGAAGGGGCGGCCGGCGGTGGTTCGGTGGAGGCGGCGGTGGTTGGCGCTCGGGCGACGGAGGTACTGGTGGCGGCGGCGCTTGGCAAGTGGTGTAGGTTGGGGTGGCGAGCTGGGCGGTGGTGGAGTGGCAAGGGAGGCCGGGCGAGCGGCCCTTTTTATAGGCCGGCGAGGGGCGGCCGGCGGTGGGGGACCGGGCGGCCGGCGGTGTGCGGCGTGGGGGTGGGGGCCGGGCAGGCCGGGCCAGCGGTAGGGGCTCGGGCGCCGGAGGAGGGCGTCGCGGGGAGGGCGGCACGGCAACGGTGGCGTGCGGCGGGCGGCACCGGAGGAGAGGTAGGGGCCGGCGGCGGGCGGCGTGGAGCAGGGCCGGAGGCGGGGTCGGCGGGTTCGCGACGCGGAGCGGGGCCGGAGGCGGGGTCGGCCGGCGCGGAGCGGGGCTGGAGGTGGGGTCAGCGGGGTCGGCCGGGCGGCGGGGCGCGGCCCGAGGCGGCCAGGCGGTGTGGCGCCAGGGAGACATGGGCGCCGGGAGGAGTAAATGCGCCGGTGGGGGGGTTCAAAGGAAATGGCGCCAGGAACCGGGAGGAGTGGCGCCAAGAAGAAGAAGAGAGGAGGAGAGAGAAGGAGGAGGAGGAAGAAGAAAAAGAAAGGAGAAGGAAGAGGACAAAGAAAGAAAGAGGGGGAACCTGCGGCGATTGCGGCACGCGGTCGGAGCACGCGCGCGGCGGTCTGACGACGGCACGAGGCGAGATTTACGGGCACGGGTAAAGATGATGGCTGTCGGCTTAGGTGCTGGAATGGCGAAATCATCGGGAAAGTTTTCGATATCTGGGAGCTCAGGGGTAAAAAGATTTTGAAAGCGATTTTTAACGGGTGATTTTAGTTGGTGATTTTCGCGGATGTTACAAACCTACCCCACTTAAATTGAATCTCGTCCTCGAGATTCGACTGAGTCCTGAAAAGGTGGGGAAATTCCTTCTTTAACGCGTCCTCACGTTCCCACGTGGTTTCTTCTTCACCATGTCTACTCCATTGTACTCTGCAAATCCGGACTGCTGTATTTCTTGTCCTTCTGGTGACGGTGTCCAAAATCTTGACGGGCACTTCTAGATACCGAAGGTCCTCTTGTAGGTCTATTGTCTCCACCGGTACTTGTTCCTCCGGTACTCTCAAGCATTTTCTCAGCTGGGAGACATGAAATACCGAGTGTATATCCGACATTTCTTCAAGCAGTTGGATACGGTAAGCTACGGCTCCAACTCTTTTTAACACCTGGTAAGGTCCAATATACCGAGGTGCCAATTTTCCTTGTACTTGAAACCTTCGAGTACCCCGAATCGGGGAAACCTTGAGGTAGACAAAATCTCCCTCATTCAAGCATAATACCCGTCTCCTCTTGTCCGAGTAGCTCTTCTGTCTGGACTGTGCGGCCTTCAGTTTCTCTCGGATTTCTACCACACGATCTTCTGCTTCCTTGATGAAAGCTGGTCCGACTAGGGAGCGTTCTCCTACTTCTGACCACATCAAAGGGGTCTGACACTTTCTACCATAAAGGGCCTCAAACGGTGACATGCTTAGGCTGGCTTGGTAGCTATTGTTGTATGAGAACTCTGCATAGGGTAAACTTTGTTCCCAATCCTTACCATAGGTTAGGACACACACTCTCAACATATCTTCCATAATTTGATTTACCCTCTCTGTTTGGCCATCGGTCTGGGGGTGATAAGCTGAACTAAAATCCAATTTGGTGCCCATGGCTTTATGCAAACTCCTCCAAAACCTAGAGGTGAACTGAGTTCCTCTATCCAAGACGATCCGGCTGGGCACACCATGCAGCTTCAATATGTTGTCAACGTAGAGTCGAGCTAATCTTTCTCCCCCGTATGTAGTCCGTACGGGTAGGTAGTGAGCGACTTTAGTGAGTCGGTCCACTATCACCCATATGGAGTCATTTCCCTTCTGAGTCCTGGGCAAGCCTACCACAAAATCCATGCCAATCTCATCCCACTTCCAAACCGAGATAGGCAATGGTTGCAGCAAGCCGGCTGGCTTCTGGTGCTCGGCCTTGACCCTTTGGCAAGTATCACAACGGGTGACAAACTGAGCTATGTCCGCCTTCATTCCATTCCACCAGTATCTCTGCTTTAAGTTCATATACATTTTGGTGGATCCGGGGTGAATGGAGTATGCCGAGTTATGAGCTTCCTCCATGATGGTCTACCTGAACTCTCCGTCCTTGGGGACACAAATTCTATCCTTGTACCACAGGGTCCCTTTGTCGTCCACCCTGAAATCCGGGGCTTTATTTTCTCCGATCTGCTTGCGGATCTTTACTAAGTCCTGATCCGAACTCTGGGCTTCTCGGATTTTATCCTCCAAGGTGGGCTGAACACTTAGCTTGCGGCTAGTATTCTGGGGAACTATGTGCACATTTAACCGGGCAATTTCCTCTTGTAGGCGGGCATTCTCAGGTCCGGGCGGTACATAGGACTTCCGGCTTAAGGCGTCAGCCACAACATTAGCCTTGCCGAGGTGGTAGTGGATTTCTAGGTTGTAGTCTTTTACCAGCTCTAACCACCTCCTTTGCCTTAAATTCAGATCGGGCTGCGTGAAAATGTATTTTAGGCTCTTATGGTCGGTGTAGATTTCACACTTATTCCCAATGAGATAATGTCTCCAGATCTTGAGGGCGTGCACTATGGCTGCAAACTCTAAGTCATGGGTTGGGTAGTTCTGTTCATGAGGCTTAAGTTGTCAGGAAGCATATGCCACAACCTTCCCATCCTGCATGAGGACGCACCCTAATCCTTGTCGGGATGCATCGCAGTAGATGACGAAGTCTCGCTGGATATCAGGCAAGGTTAATACTGGGGCTGTCGTCAACCTCTTCTTCAGCTCTTGGAAACTCCGTTCACATGACTCGGTCCAGGTGAACTTCTTATCCTTCCTGAGCAGCTTTGTCATGGGCCGGGCTATCTTGGAAAATCCCTCAATAAATCTCCGGTAATACCCAGCTAAACCCAGAAAACTCCTGATTTCACTAACATTGGTGGGTTGCTGCCAGTTGGAGACGGCTTCCACTTTCTCCGGGTCAACTGCGACTCCTTCCGCGGTCAAGATATGACCAAGGAATGTCACTTTCTCAAGCCAAAATTCACACTTGCTGAATTTAGCATAGAGTCGGTGGGCTCTCAATTTTTCTAACACCACCCGTATATGTTGTACATGTTCCTGAACACTCTTGGAGTAAATAAGTATGTCGTCGATAAAGACTACAACAAACTTATCTAACTCGTCCATAAACACCTTGTTCATGAGATTCATGAAATAAACTGTTGCATTGGTCAATCCAAAGGACATCACCGTAAACTCAAATTGACCATAACGGGTGACGAAGGCCGTCTTCGGGATGTCGCTCTCCTTGATCTTGAGCTGATGGTACCCGGACCTTAAATCTATCTTGGAGAAATACTTGGCTCCTTTTAGTTGGTCGAATAGGTCATCTATCCTGGGCAGGGGGTACTTGTTCTTAATGGTGACTTCATTTAGTGCGCGATAGTCTACGCACATCCTCATTTAGCGGTTGGCGCTCGGGCGGCGGAGGTACTGGTGGCGGCGGTGCTTGGCGAGTGGTGTAGGTTGGGGTGGCGAGCTGGGCGGTGGTGGAGTGGCAAGGGAGGCCGGGCGAGCGGCCCTTTTTATAGGCCGGCAAGGGGCAGCCGGCGCTGGGGGCCCGGGCGGCCGGCGGTGTGCGGCGTGGGGGTGGGGGCCGGGCAGGCTGGGCCAGCGGTAGGGGCTCGGGCACCGGAGGAGGGCGTCGCGGGGAGGGCGGCACGGCAACGGTGGCGTGCGGCGGGCGGCACCGGAGGAGAGGTAGGGGCCGGCGGCGTGGAGCGGGGCCGGAGGCGGGGTCGGGCGGCGCGGAGCGGGGCCGGATGTGGGGTCGGCCGGCGCGGAGCGGGGCCGGAGGTGGGGTCGGCCGGGCGGCGGGGCGCGGCCCGAGGCGGCCGGGCGGCGTGGCGCCAGGGAGACGTGGGCGCCGGGAGGAGTAAATGCGCCGGTGGGGGGGTTCAAAGGAAATGGCGCCAGGAACCGGGAGGAGTGGCGCCAGGAAGAAGAAGAGAGGAGGAGAGGGAAGGAGGAGGAAGAAGAAGAAAAAGAAAGGAGAAGGAAGAGGAAAAAGAAAGAAAGAGGGAGGAAACAGAGAAAGAAAGAGGGGGAACCGGCGGCGATTGCGGCACGCGGTCGGAGCACGCGCGTGGCGGCTTGACGACGGCACGCGGCGAGATTTACGGGCACGGGTAAAGATGATGGCTGTCGGCTTAGGTGCTGGAACGGCGAAATCGCCGGGAAAGTTTTCGATATTCGGGAGCTCAGCGGTAAAAAGATTTTGAAAGCGATTTTTCACGGGTGATTTTAGTTGGTGATTTTCACGGATGTTACAGGCGCATACCAGGCACTACCGGCATTATTTTGATTAAGTCAGGTTGATCAATAGATGATAACTCAGTTTAGTCAAGATAATTTGGGCAGTTCCTTACAGAATGGCATCAGATCTAGGTTATGGAGAGAACCCTAGTTAGCTTAGTTAGATAGGTAATTAAGAGAGATAAATCTACACCTAATGTCCTACTTGTACCACTTAAAAGTGTTTAGTTTCTAAGTGTATCATTCTATTTTATTTCTTACCTATCCTAGAGTTATTCTCTCCTCATGCTTAACCAATTGAATGTGTCAATTTATTCTTAACTTTTCTTATCTATCATATATGGTACGTAGGGAATGTCCCTCCATCTCAATGCTACTCCGAGTTCTTGTTTCTTATCCAACCCTTGTTTGCAAAATCACTTTATATCTCATCTTACTTTGGTCCGCTCTCCCTTAAAATTTCTACATACTATCTCAAGATGCTATGATTATAGTTTTTCATATAAGGATATTGGCCTATAGGTGGTAATGAAGAGTGGCCAACCTAGATAGCCTATATACGATTTAGGTTTGCGGGTAATGAATGTTAAGGTTGAGTTCTTAACAATGTTTTAAGGTTTTTAAGGTAAGAAAGTGACTAGACGTGAGTGAGAATGAGTGTTCGCTGTTGTATAAAAATTTAGATTCTTTTCATATAACTCGTGGATTGCATATGGAAGGTTGTGGTTTGGGAATTTCAGCAAGCATAATTTCTTTATGTTATATGTTGTTCAAGACTTATTTTCTAATTTTGCAATATATCATATCTAGTTAAGAAGAAGATAGAGTAGTCACCTCTCATGTGTTGGATTCTGCGTGCTTGCTGAATTTTCTAACAAGCAATGGCCATATGTATTGTTGTTTACCTCGAGTTACACCATGTACCTTTTGGATCAGCATGCTGAATTTGTTGGTGAATGATGAATGTGAGAACAACGTGTAGTTAGAATTGTGGTAATTTAGTCATCTTCATGTTGCATCCATATTTATGTGTGTTAGTGATAATAATTTTCTTGAGCATACGTGCATGTTTATGTGTTTGTCACCTTGCTATCCAAAACCAATAGAAATTCTCCAAACTTGTTGTCCAATTTTCTCCTCATGAGCTATTCCAACTTCTCATGTTACCAACAAGTATGTACCTACCTCATCATCAAGTTTTTCACTTGCTAAATATATCACTTCCTAGCTGTCCAAAATCTTGAAACAATAATCCATTCTTTAGTAACTTGTGACATTTAGTTGTCATTGGTGGTTTGTTTGTGGTGGTGTCATGCCATGTGACCCATAGTACCACGACGGAACCTAGGGCCCCATGTGTGCTGCAGCCATATGGTTGTGCTGCTAGGTGCGCGCTGGTGCTCGGGTGTATGGTTGTTACATGCTACAAAAACTCACCGGTGCAACATCTTGATCTTAAATATTTACAGTGCTCTTATTCTCAAATTACTAGCATATCCTGAAATTCCACGTAGTTCTTTGATAAACGTTTCTAATGATGCTAGTGGCTACCAATTTTAGTTTCATATATTCCTTCCATCCATGTGTGACATAGTGACCTTTAAAAAAAATTATCCTCATTCTTGAACGAAGAAGTCTATACATCATCTTAAATTTTTTTTACCCTATAACCATGACTCTACCTAACTAGACCGTGTAGTGTGCCTTAAGTAATATAACTTGGTTTATGGCTAACTACCCTTGTACTAGGTGTGCAAATAGAAAACCATCATAATAGCCCGCCTAGCAAGTTGTAGGTATGCCACAAATATCCTAGGCTATGCCTTGCTCCAATTCTTGCTCACACTAATAAAAATGTTATCATAGAATAATTATGTGCACTATAAGAACATCCATGAGCATGTGCATCCTTGCAACATTTTGCATTGCACCATTTACACTAAACATCACTCTCATTTTTTATGTCATTGCATATACATTGAGAGATTGGCATGTGCATCACGTGTATGAGTAATACCATGAGCACCATTCCACATACACCATGACATTTTCATCATACCATCTATGTCATCATGTGTGTATCATGGTGTATGCACCATCATCTTGAACCATGTCAAATGCACCATGACATTATGCAATTTGCATTATTGCACCGGCACCATCTCATAAATGCATTGCACCATTGCACAATGCATTGAACTTTAATATTGAAATGTGTCATGACATGCATATATTACTTAATGGCATGTGCACCAAGGGGGTGTGTGTGTATGTCATACAAAGATCATCATCCCATACACAACATGACATGTGCACCATATCATCTATGACATCATATGTGTGCACCATATGCATCAAACCATAAGCACTTGTTAATAATTGTTAAGAGAGTTATTACATTATTCTCAAATACTTGCATCACTTGTCAAATTGTCATCTGCACTCATGTAATTAAAAATGAGCAATAACCATGAGCAAGAATTTGGAAAAGCCAAAATGCTACCGTAGAGCCAAGATGTTAAAGTGAGTTGTGGAGTAACCTTGTCAAGACTAGGGACCATGGCTGCACATAAGAAAATAGTTTGCTCCCATGAAATCAATTTTTATAGAACCAATTCCTTCCCGTTATGGATAACATCTTACTCTCTTGCCAAAGTGTGCTCATCATCTAACCTACCAAACTTCTTTTATGTGGAACGACCAAGAACATGCCTTTTTTATCTTCTTATGGTGTTTCTTTGATCTTTAATAGCTGCCAATAAAAATGTTTATATCCTAAATTCTATGACTATGATGACTATTTCTTTCTTTCTCCCTTCAAATTAAAAAGATCTACAAGCTCATTAGGACCAACTCCCTATCGATATCTACTTGTGCTATCTTTCGTGTTATGACTTTATCAAACTACAAAGTTCTTAATCTACCATGTTCTTAAACACATGTTGTTATCGACAAAATTTGTGTCTCTATGTTGCTCATCGACATTCCTATCATCTCTTCGTCTCCTTTCCGCTCTTGTTTTGAACCTCGGGATGAGATTCTTTTAAGGGGGTAGAATTATGTAACGACCCAAGCCCGACACATGGCTCATACCCACTTTACATGTTGAATGGGCCCCGCCTACGCGTAACTCTCTTGTGCTTTCATCCTCGCTTCACCAAAAGGTTGCAACCGGAGTTACTACATGTTCTTGACCTGGCTATTTAAGTTGGCTCAGTCAACCACCAGCAAGCGGTATGGGACTAACTCCCTACTACTCCCGGTTGCTATAGGGTTTTTCGCGCATACTGTAGCCTAGATACAGTACCCCGAAAGTGGCCCACAGCCCACTGAGCCCACCGGTTGATTATCTGAAATGGGTTGTGACATGCGGTGACCAGCAGCTGGACCGGGGCGCACAGCAGTCACGGCCGGTGGCGGGGCATTGCATCGGGGGTGAAGAACAAGAGAGTCAGAAAGATGAGAGAGAGAACAGGAGAGAAGAAGAAAGCTAGTGGTGGGACCTCGCATCTGGAGCGGAAGCGGCTCCTCTCATCCCCGGTGCAAGCTGCAGGAGCGAAAGCGGCGCCTCCCCTGCCTGCTCTACCCCCCGAGCTGCTACTAAGTTAGAGGGTGAGGCGCAAGATCAAGAGAAGGTGGTGAGAAGTCGATTTGATCTTCGATGGTGCCAATTACATCAAACAATTGTTGCTTGTGTTGCTGTAGACAGAGAATTGGGAGGGATTCCGCTCGCATCAAGCCGATGAGTGGAATGAGCAGAGAGAGACGGAGATGACGATGAGATAAGATAAAGGATTTTAATGTAGCGTGGGTCCCGCACTTGGTGTAGTTTAGCAAATAAACATTGTGTCATGTGCGAGAACTATTGCTAATTCTTCTAGGACCCACCAAAGCCTTGCCAATAATTGTTGATTAAAAATTAAGTTTTCCTTTGTAAAATAGTCATTTACATGCCAGTAAGTAAACAATATAGTGTTTTACAATCAATTTGCATATCAGCAGTCCCTCGGACCTTTGTGGGCATTACAGACATTTGTTATCAAATCTACAATTTCACAGCTGTTTCAACCAAACTGCTTTTAGCTTTCTCAAAGCTCACAACCCATTGCAGCTCAGCTGGGCCAAAAGCCACCACCGAGCCAGGCTTACTACAAACGCATATAGGGTCCATTTCCTGGGGCTTGGCTCGCTGGATGCAGGTGGCCACGGGCTAATGAGTGTATCAAGTATATGATTAGTATATATTAAGTGATATTCGCTCTGCTCGGAACAGCCGTGCTAGTTGCAGCTGCGGCTGCAAGTCAGTAGCAACAACAACTGGTGAGTTGCAACTCATTTCAAGCAGCAGCCACAGCCGCAGCCGAAGCTGCACATTTTTAGCCATTGAACTTTAGCCTCAGTTTGGTTTTGACCATCAAACTCCAAAACTAGGAATCTTTGACCAATCAACTGTATAAACCATGTTTAATTAGCCACCGACCCCAATTTTGACTGGTTTGAAGCAGTTTTGACTGCCACGTTGGATTCATTGGTCATGTCACCTTGCTGACTCGGATGGGGCCCACACGTTAGGCCTTATCTCTTCCTTATCTCTCCCCGACGACAGCTCGTCCCCCAAATTGAATCCATTACGCTAGGGTTTGGAGAGGAGAGGGGCGGAGGGGTGGAGAGCCATGGCCAGGTCGTGGAGCTCGAGCAGCTCGATGGATGCGCAAGGAACTTTGGGGAGGGGTCTCCAATCCCTTACAGGCAGGGTACCCTATTTTACTCGCCTTCGACGATGTGCTATTGCGGGAAGAAGGCGGCGCTAACCTAGGGCGACGCTAATTCACCTGCTACTGTTGACGTGTGAGTACATTTGTCCAAATTTGTGCCAGAGTTGTTGATTTGTCTTTGAATTTGAATCTTGTTTTGATTTGAGGCACCCACAGGCTGGCGGCTGCTCCTATTGGTTTTGGGCAGAAGATCCCTATCCCGAGTTCATCCAGGACATGCTTCGTGATCTGAAAATTTTGGTTTGGGGTCTAACAAAGCAGAACAGAGAGTTGAGAGATCGCCTTGGTGATGCAACTCTCATGGTTAAGGAGCACAAAGGGGAAGTCAGAGCATTGAAGGTAGAGATGGAAGCAAATGCATCACGAAAGGAAGAAGAGAGTGATGCTATGAGGGATAGAGTTTGTAGGATGGAGAAGGAATTAGTGGTGTACAAGTTCCTGATTAAGTGTTGTGTTGTGCTTGTGCTAGTTGTAGTCTGGAACAAATGGTTCAGCTAAAAATGTTCTTTATGTTTTGGCCAGCATGCCTGATGAATGATATGTGAACCATGTTTATCTCTGAACTATGTGGACATGATGTTGTTTATCTCTAAAGGAAATGTATTGACAAACATAGCTTTTGTCACAAATAAACCTATTATGGCCAATCTGCTTGCAATTCCTACATCTGATGACTGTGTCAACTCTAGAAATTTTTCCTACTTTTGGTTTCTCATTTGACTCCCTTTTCCTCTCCTTCTCTCCTAGCATCCTAACATAACCAGGAGCTTGTAAGGGTGGCCTATCTGATTGAGGCCAACTCTGCATACCTTCTACTGGGATCAAACAATAGTTGTAAATTTTGTTGAATTCCTCCACTGTGTAGCATTTAGAAATGTAGTCATCCAGTGTATTTGTCTTGAAGAATATACAGGAAATGGCATGTGGACAGGGCAAACCAGACAATTGCCAGTACCTACAACTACACTCTTTCTTCTGAAGGTCCATAGTGAACCTGTTATTCCAGTGTTTCACTTCATACTGATCTTGGCCATTACATATTGCATGGCAAACACCAGATAGGCTAATGTAGGAATTTATTTTCTTCAAGATGTTAGGGCATATGACTGTGTTCCAACTCAGTGACTTGGATCTGTTGCTCTGAATCCTAACCATGACTTTTCTTCTAATTATCTCCAGCATGGTTATTATAGGAAAGAATCTTGCTTTAACTATCCACTTATTGAAAGACTCACACATATTATTGTCTACTGAGTCACAATTAGAACCTAACCTGAACCAGGCTCTACTCCAATGATGAGGATCTGTATTAATAATTACCTTAGCTCCTGCAGGTGTATACTGTGCCAATCTAGCCTTAGCAAGGTTGAATAAAGTAACACAAGGAGCCTTGGCACAGGCCCAAAATTTCTTTTGCCATTCCTTCTTCTTGTGTTTCTTCCTCCAATTAGCATATATGTGCCTAGCACAATTCCTATGCTCAACATTAGGTGCCCACTTCTAAACTGCTGTTAAAATGCCCTTCTGCTAGTCAGATATGAACACCCAGTCATCTCCTTCACCAACACCAAGGTCTCTAAATAATAAATCACAAAACCAATCCCAACTATCATTAGTCATGCTTGGTGATAACCTTCTTAAACTTCCTCTTCCCACTGAACTTCATCCCTATCTCAAATTTTGGACTTGGATCCTTCTTGTTGTATCTAGGATACTTACTTCTCTTGGTGACAACCTCACCTTCACTTAGCACTTCTACTAAATCTTCTTCACCGGTACTGTCCTCATATGAAGTAGCATTACCATCATCTTCTATCTCATACATGGTTGACACTTCTTTGGGTATCTCAGTACTACATCATCCAGATTTGCTGCTTCACCAGCCTTCAACTTTGTCTTGAATTGTTTGAACTTTGTAACTATTTCTATTGCTTCCTCATCCTCCCCAGATGATGCTTCATCACCCGGTAAGTAGTCACTATCATTTTCACTGTCACTTGAATCTTCATGTGGAAGCCCTTAAGATTGATTGCCATCACCTGTTCCTTGAGTACCTACAAGTTGTGCCACTGAAGGTTGAGATGATGCCTTAGGTACTACATTTTGCTTCACCACCTTACTTGGATTGTACTATGCTCTGATAAACTGAATATCTCTTTCTCTGTTCTCTTTGCTTTGAGTCAATGCAGTGACCTTGCTAGGTGATTCATGTCCAAGATCATCATCAGCTTCAGGTTCTGGGGTCTCAACATAAATTTCTGCCACTCCCCCTTCCACAATGCTATCTGCCATCTGAATACATGATGTATCATCTACTAGTACACGAAGCCCATTAATCAGATCTTTGCCAGGATATAGCCAATGCAATAGAGATCCATCTTGGACATTGCAATGATCCTTCAGGTGACCCCAAATCTCAGGCAGAGACACTTTGTCTCTATCTATGTATGAGATCTCTTCCTTTCCACCACAGTAGAAAAGACTCTTCTGAGAGAGGTTATGAACTCTCCATTGAAATGGAACCGCACTGGTAATGTGCCCAACACATCCATCTTTGTCTTCCTACTTTATATCACATGCATCTACAAACAAAAGCATGAAAAACATCACTGTCAGATCCTTCCATTAAACAACTCACATTGTCAAATCCTAGTTTATACTGCCGAACAAACCGTACCAAAGAACAACTAAACAACCACTATCAAGACCACATGCACCAGATCCAAGCAATAAACAATCTAATTGTACACATAAAAAATCTGTCACCAACTAACCCAATCGAATAAACAATCCAAATCGCCGTGCAGAGGGTAACGAAAGCAAACGGACCAGAGAACAACTAACCCGTGCTTCATGCGAGGTGGTTGCGTCCTCCGCTTGCGCCGAAGATGCTCGCCGCCGACGGATTCAAGTCGCGCCGCCGCGCCGCCCTCTGCTTATGTTCTAGGGTTCCAGTGGATTCGATTTGGGGGACGAGCTGTCGTCGGGGAGAGATAAGAAAGAGATAAGGCCTGACATGTGAGCCCCATCCAAGTCAACAAGGTGACATGGCCAAAGAATCCAACGTGTCAGTCAAAACCGCTTCAAACCAGTCAAAATAAGGGTAGGTGGCTAATTAAACACGGTTTGCACAGTTGAGTGGTCAAAGATATCTGATTTTGAAGTTTGATGGTTAAAACCAAACCGAGGTTAAAGTTCAATGGCCAAAAATGGACTTTTTCCTTAATAATATAATCTAAGGACTATTAAATTATAGCAATATAAAATAAATATCGATACTTGTTTATAATACGTACTCATGCGACCAATCAAACAACTTCTAATGTGATTAATGTGACCTGGCTGGATGAATGTGCACAACCAATCACACTTCTAATGTGATTAATGTGACCTGGCTGGATGAATGTGCACAACCAATCACACTGATATTGCATCCGCTGAACCTGACCAGCAAGAGCCTGACTCCAGTATTAGAGCCAGGCTAGGCCCAGCACGAAACCGGACCCTAAAGTGACGGTTGCACGCCGGAATCAAAATGCACGGAAATGACGTCGGCAGACTGGATGAGTAAAGATTCTGAGCATTGTATAAAGTTTCAAGATACCACATGCGAACAAAGAAAATGAGACACCAAATCGTTACAGTTGATTCCCTAGCCCGTGAAATAGTTGCTCAAAGACACTGGTTCCATTATTGTAGGGCAAAGCCATGCTTGACAAGATTCAGCAGATCATATATGGTGGCAGTTTACAACATGGTGATCCCAACAAAAACAAACATGATAAACAACAAAGTTTCCCTGTGCTCAATTCATCACAGTGCTTGTTCCAACAGGCAACTAGTCTTTTAAGGCCGGTCACCAAGTTCAACTCTCAAATTGTCGTACGGGTAGACTTTGGGAGTCTGCAGGAAAAAATATGAGAAGTTTCAGTCAGCTCGTTCAGCAAAATGCATCAATCTCATGCATCCACATTTACCAATTCACAAGTGAGAAAAAACTTGATTTGGCCTATATTCACAAATCTAAAGAACCCTTTCTTCAGAGATATATTAAAAAGGGTTCAACAGGCATGCCACTATACTGAAATTTACTTCATGTTAAATAATACTGTAATAATTCAGCGGGTAAGCAAGATAATTATCCATTACAATGGTTTTGCACCGAAAGGATACTTGTGATTTTTCAATGTGGTTATATACTTATATTATTGGAACACTAAAGCAGTGCACAGGTTAAGTCAAGTTAGCATCTATACTTTCTGTTGTCACTGTCTGATGGCAGATTAAAGAGCAAATCAAGTTATCAGTTCTAAGAGGGACTTATTCATGGAACAGAGGCTGTTTAGGATAAACCTAAAAACAGCTCTGTGCACTTGTGCAGCATCAAACATCATTCCTCATGTGGATAGCATGTCAATAAGGTCCTTATAATATGTTTCAAATATTATAACAGATTACTCAATCAAGCCATGACATTCCTGCAGAGTCAGCGGAATCATATGTCAATATGGGCATTGCTGAGGACATGATATAGGCCAGGGATCAAAGGGTTCACTTAAGAACAAGTGTATGGATCTAACTTCAAAAGCTACCAAAATATACAGATAAAAGCATATGGAGGAAATAATTGAAGTCAAGGTGAAGGCGAGCTACGAGCATCAGACAATGGAGTCTTTGCAGGCTGGAATTGGATGATTTTGTTAACTGGCAGTCATTCTTCTAGTCTAGAACTGTGTTCTAGTTGCTTTTGCTTTTGTTAAGTTTGCCGTAATTGTTAACTGTTGCTGGCTCTGGGAACAAACTGTTGCTTACATAATCGAGTCCTGCTGTTGGGTTAGAGTTAGTTTTTGCTAGGCATTGTGCCAGACATTATGTTCACCTGTCGTGCGGTCAATTAAGCTGGAAACCCCAGCCAACTTTATTTTGCTTGATGCTTTTTATAAAAGGGCAGGGTCATGCCTTTTGTCCCTTAATAATCTGTTAGTCATTGAGTAATTGAGTTCAACCGGCACATTGACAAAAATATAGATCAAGTTGTGCTGGACTCACAAACAGACTCAACAAATATCCAGGGCCTGTCCCAGAGGTAAATTGAATGGTTCGACATAGCCATACTTTGAACAGTAATTAAGATAGCGATAGAGCTGAACACTAATTAAGATTTTTTTTAACTATAGTATGCTACCACAGGCAATGTCCTCCCATTTAAGAACATTTGAAGTTGAAACTCAACAGTCCCTAAAATAAGCTGCTAGATGGTAAGTTAAGACTAAACCTTAAGAGCTATAACTATTTGATATTTGATCAAATATTGAACAAAATATCAACAACATTCAAACAAATGCCATCATCGATTCTACTGAAATAAAAAGGGATAGTTGATATATCAAACAAGATCCTCTATGACTATTGGTCACATAAATGTCCAACTCGGACATAACATTTACCTCAATGCATTAACTTGTTTCCTTGTTGTAGCGTTTACTTTTGATTCTACATATTGACAAACAAGCATAATACAAATTACAAAATCACAAACAACATCTGCATTGCTGATATTTGCAGAGGTTGTCCGTGATTTTGTAATTTGTAACCTATCTGAGCTAGTCATCTAGCTATATTAGTATCTTTAGAACAATCAAGTAAGTCAAAATTCCATATCACAGTCGAACAACACTAGGGTACCATGACTGGTCTCTGCACCACATCCAAACACTAGAAAATCAAAATGCCATTACACGAAACCAAAGGTTGCGTTGAGCACTCACATATGGGATCTTGGAGGCCTTGTCGTTCACAGCGGCGGCCACACCGAGAGTAGCAAAGAACCCCAGTCCTCCGCACAGCCACGCCAATGCCTCATACTATCCACCACCAAGCATACAACCAATCAACCGACCAAATCAAGTCAAATCAAACCAATCCAGAGACCTAGGATGCAGCGCGGCGCAACGAATTGGATCAGGCCTATACTACCTTTCCGATGTGCGGAGCGAGGCGGTCGATGCAGGGCTCCGGGAAGGGCGTGCCGTTGTCCCACAGCAGCTCGTCGTTCGTAGGGAGCTGCGACCGAAAAAAATTCCCCAAACAGAGTCGATTAGCGACGGAATGTCCACAAGCGGGGAGAAGAGAGCATTAGCTAGGGTTGGATTTGGATTTGGCGGGGGCGCGGGGGACTTACGGGCTTGTCGGGGACGATGTGGCGGCCTACGGGGAGGCCCATGCCGGCGCGGTGCCGGAGCGCTGCGGCCGCAGCGCGTGCGCCGCCGCCGCCTAGGATGCGGGACCCCGCTGCGGTTAGCCTCCCAGCCATCTCTCTCTCTCTCTCTTTCTCCGATCTGTGCGAGTGCGAGTCGTCGTGTGGTGTGGTTGCGCGGCGGAGGAAGAGAGAAGGAAGTAGAGTGGGCTTTGTTCGGGCTTCGAGTTCTGGGCCGACTGCAGAAGACTACAATACAAGTGGGCTTCTATTTCGGCCTTATGGACTCTACTGACTACTGGGGGGTTAGCGGATGTTTTTGCTGGGCCATTCATTAACAGGGCTTACTTTTTTATTTTTTTGTTTTTGTAGAACACCCTTACCATTTTTGTTTTGGGACATTATTGTGGGAGGGAAATGATGTTCATGCCAAAACCGCACGAGAACAAATCGCTAAAAAGTTGCATACAAAAAAAATACTCTAATGCATTTCTTTAGAGGAATCATTCACTCTAAAGAAATCGTGGGGAAAAAAAATGTTGCTCGGAAGTCTGAACCATTGCTTGCTCTAGCACTATTGCCGTGCGCTTGTATACTAGTGGTATCTTGTAATGGAGCTTAACTCCATAAGCATAATCAAGCAGGCAAGTTGCAGTCGTCTAATTTTCTCCAAGACAGTTGCAGTTTGTTTATGCGCCTCCCTTGCACCCGGCGCGACCCGTCAGCGCAGCAGCAGCAATCACGCGTTGTTGAACTCGCGGGCAGGTGACAGATTAAACATAGTACCGACATCTGATGCAGATGTTTCCACGAGTATCCACATCAAAATGATTTTGCCCCTGCGTGCCGTCAGCACAAATCAGACCGCCAAATCAACCTGTCGCCTGCTTAGGGTCGCCCTACTGATGTCCAGCTGCTCCATCAGATCCAATCACTCCCCTCCCAGCTGCTAATCATCGGCCTAGGGACCAGCAGCTCCTGGTTGCTGTGCAATGTATCAATGTACTGTATGCTGTTTCCATTTTCTTTTTCTGTTAATATAGCAAACATGGAGAAGTAGACGAGAAAGTCCCAAACTCCCACTACTTACGCTGCAACTAAATTAAAGTTTAGCACATTTTTGTTTAATACTTTAGACTTTTAATTTGTATTGCGTCATGACAATAATATGCTTTGTTATAAACAAGTATATACAGGCTGGTGATCAGGAAAAAACTGCTAGACAAACACCAAACACATTTGAAAACCAAATTACGCCGACGTCATGCTTGTACTACACTTGAATTTAACCGGATTTCAAATTCGAGCATAGAGCTAGACTATCTGCAGACCACGACCCCAGCTGCACCGACCTGGGTACATTCAATTAATCTTGCAGTTAGCTAACTGCCACCGGGGAGCCGGATTAATCACTCGATCATAAACAATTGACCTGTGAGATCGACGGGGCGGAATAAACTATGCGGGAGCTCACATGGCATTCAATGTTTGATGTGTCATGTCTCCTCACCTCGCACTAAAGAAAACTCAAGGCTAATGCTGGATTCTTGCTTATTCCTTTATCTTTACTTGGCAAGCTATGTTACTTAGCGTTTGGTACCGTAATCTAGCCGTAGATATGCCCAACATGCTGCGTCTATCAACTGTGATGCAACATGGTATAGCCATGTTCAGAACATGAGGATTCCAGCTATAGCTGTAAAAGTACCTGAAAAATGGACTTTTCTCAAAAATTTACCCATCATACTTTTTATTGCGCACTATGACAATGACATGGTTTGAATTGAGGTACTCCGTACCTTTTATTGCACACTGTGAAACGAAACAGTGCTATTGTTTATAGCTTATTAATCTTGATGTGAACGTATGAGCCTGTATCTTTCTTCTTTATTTAAGCGAGTTCAGTTGTTGGGGCTTCCAAACTAAGAATAGCTCGGTTTGTCTCCATCAGCAGCTATAGTTAAACAAAACTGCCGATGGGTCGCTTGGTCCATCACTTTATGATCGATCATCAACTAGATATTTGCGTTTGATTATTGGTGCAGCGGCGACGCCCGGCGCGATGTGATTTTGACCTCCTCCCCTACGGATGCGCAGGGCACGAACGCTTTTTTACATGCAATCCTGGCTTAGAAGTCTCTCAAGTTAAGACGTCTCGTCTGAAGAAAAATGGACGGGAACCAGATGCCATTTGGATTTTCGGACTGGCAACATCGGTTGCCGTTTCTTGTTGGCTGCACCAATCTTGAAAAAGAACTAAGACTGATCAATTATTATCGCAGAGTTCGTACAAGTACTTTGTATTTTTGAAAGAAAGGATAGTGTTAGTTTTCTTCCAGGTACCAATAACATGGACGTGTTAGTCAGTTGAGTTGTTTATTTTTGATTGAAAGAATAATCTTGATTGGACGAACAAAGACTTGCGATGAATCGAAATGGTTTTTGAGTCAACAACTGATAGCAGCAATAAACCATGGACCATAGGATAATGATGTGCGAGCAGCTGGTCACATTAACTCCTGTGATGGTGATCAACCGATGTTCTGCTCACGGGACCTTGAACCACGTTTCGATTGGCCAGACATTTACCACAATCTGCAGTCATTCAGTAAAAGTTGAAGGTTGGAACATTCGGTTGCAGCTGAATATCTGAAAGTTTCCAGGTGATTTGTTTTTTTTAAAAAAAAACTTTCATCAGTTGCAAATGTAAGGATATATTTGCGCTCAGTGCAATGCTACTGAAACAACTCAACATAAGCATATTGGCAAGTACGGTAGCAGCTAAGATGCAATGCAGGATAAACCATACAAACGTGAAAACCAGTCATATACTTATTATTTCTTTCCTCTTCTCTTTCGTCCCTGAAGTCAGATTAAGCAGGGCTCATGAAAAAGCAAGGTTTTTTCCCCCCTTTTTGAAGATTACACTCTTCTCCGAGGATTAAATACAGCTATGGAGGATGCCACCTTTTGTCAGATAAAAGCAATGGTGCTTTGACATGCTCCCAAGCAAAGAAATTAGGGTTGAAATGAGATTTGAAACGTCGCCAACCGGGCGCCAAACACCACAGAGTGAACCACACTTTGAGACGCACACACACAGAGACTCTCTCCCTCACACAGAGGAGAGAGGAGCGCGCACGTGGTGACTAGGAGCATGACTGCATGAGCATGGAACGGCACGCCGCAGGATCTCCATTCACCTTTTCACTTTCAAGTGTTAAAACTGGTGTTGGGCGTCAAAAAAGGTCGCTAAAATGAGAGATGAAAGTGTGGCCTGCAATGATGGTGAATTTTGGAGCTTTCGACCGCTTTGCTCCATCCTTTTTTGGTGTCGTTGATTATTCATTCACTCGCCTTTGGGACTTGGGAGTTGGGAGCCTTGAACATACCGAGAGCTGCAGGAGTGTTGGTGCAGTGCAGCGACCGCGTGATGCTGCTGATGAGCGGCGACAGCACAGCCTGCACAGGGAGGTGAGCTTTCGTGCAGTGCAGGGCGCGGCCATGATGCACAGCACTGCCTTGCTCTGCGCCGACAGATGGAGCATCGGCTCCACCGGGAGTGCCATGCGCTGCACTGCACGCTGGGTTTTCGGCATGGCCAAGGTGCAAGGCACACTGATGGCAAGAAATTCTTCTATGAATTCTTTGAGTGGTTCTGATTTCTGGAACGCTCCAGCCAGCCCCTGAATCAGTGAATGCTGGCAGTTGCCCACTGTGTGTGCTAAATGTGGTTTACATTGTAAATAAGATCATTCACAGGAGCGTAAGGGGGTGTTTGGGAGGCATGTGCTAAATT